>NW_027397073.1:7790697-7912646 GCF_003265705.2 Callorhinus ursinus | reverse complement strand
CCCGCATTGGGCTCCCTGCTCAGCAGGGAGTCTGCTTCTCCCTCTGACCTTCTTCCCTCTCATGTTCTCTCTCTCTACCATTCTCTCTCTCAAATAAATAAATAAAATCTTAAAAAAAAAAAAAAACACCCTGGTTGAGAACCACTGATTTACAGGCTAGTTTACAGTCAGGTTAAACATTCTTTAGCAAGAATAACACATACTTTATACATACATTTCTTATGATTCTCACATAAAGAGAAACATGGTGCCATGTTGTTCTACTATTAGTGATGCTGAACACAATTGCTTGATTAGGGAGTGGACTTCCAGCTTTCTCCAATATAATACTCATTTTGAAATTAGTAAATGATCTTTCAGAAAAGTCTCTGATATTCTAAAAATACCCTGTTCTCTAAATATCTTTATCTAATGATTTTGGCACCCATTGATGATCTTTATCTGAACTGGTTATAATTATTTTAATTCATAGTTGCAAAAGTTCTAATCCTGCTATCTCTCTACAGTTACTAGCTGGCATTCTTCTGCAGAAAAGAAAAAAAGTTTTAAAAACATTTCCTCTTTTTCTCTCTTTGGTTTATATTAATGACTTATGAATTTATTTTTATTCAACTTGTTATACATTAATATTGTTTTCATTTTTGATGTTCAAATTGTCCCAGATTTAGCCACTGGGAGCCCTTTTAAGCTGGTGTCCTTATGACATTTTTCCATTAATCACTGAGTGATTAACTGTTTTCAGACACAATTATGTTCTGGGTTCGTCTTGTACTTTCCTAGCTCTAGGACTGGAGTCAGGGATTTCTCAAAGAGCCATGGTTTATCTTACTGGAAAGATGGGTGCTAAACATGTTCATTTCCCTTGCAGTATAATTGCCCCCACGTCCTTTCAGTAGACAGAGATAGAAAACTGTGTTCACATTCATATTTCAAATTTTTCATTCAAATTTAGCATTAAGTATTTATTGCTGACCTTTCCTGCCAAGGTAAAATTTACATACAATTTAAAGAACAGATATTGAGTGATACCAGATCAATGCATCATGAAATATGCAAGCATCTGTATAAAGCACACTCTTTGCAAGATATGGAATATTTCTGTCACCCTGAGAAGTTTTCAAGTTTACTAATGCCCCTTCCCAGTCAATTTTCCACCTTAGAGGTACCATAAATTTTGCCCATCTAGAACTTCATATAAATGGAAACACTCCATAAATACTTGATTGCACCAGCCACCTTTTGCTCATCATGTCATATTCTGTTTCATACGTGGTGTTTCATATATCAATAGTTTGTTCCTTTTTATTTAGTAATAAGACTCCATTGTATGAATAGACTGAAAGTTATTTATACATTCTCCTGTTGCTGAACACTTTTTTTCCCCAGATTTTGACTATAAAGGAACAACTTTTAATATATTTTGATTTATTTATGTTTTGTGGTCATGTTTTTATTAATCTTGGAAGTGGAATTTATTTCACTAGGAGTGGAATTGCTGGTTCATAGTGTAGGTATAAACCTAATTTTTTAGAAAACTGCCAAACTAGTTTCCAATGTGAGTGTCTCATTTTCTTAATTTCTTGTTATCTCTTTTCTTCTTAAAATTTTGTTTCTGTTCTAATAATGTTAATATATAAAGTTATTTGCTTTGTCTTACAACATACATAAAATTGTTACAAACTCACAACATCAATACTATGACCCATAATAATCCTCTTGAATGGTGTTTAAGATTTCCATGCAGTCATTACTATTCTGAGAATATATCCCACTGGATATTTAATGAGAGTTTTGTGTTCAAAATCACTTGAAAGACTGTATTCTGGGTTACATAATCAATATGATACACAGTTTGTTAGTTCACATGTATCTGATATTATGGTTTACATTTTTTTCTCTTTTTGTTTTAATATAATTCATTTTGGAGTGTGGTATTATTACAATTTTTCTTTGTCATGGTGATGGTTTTATGAGGAGTATTTTTCAGCAGTTGAAAGTTTTTTTTCTATCCATATTGTTGCAAATGGCAAGATTTTGTTATTTTTTATGGCTGAATAATATTCCATTGTGTGTATATACCACCAATTCTTTATTTATCTATTGATGAATACTTGGACTGCTTTCGTAGTTTGGCTATCGTAAATAATGCTGTAGTAAACTAGGGGTGGATATATCCTTGGGAAATACCTAGTAGTGCAATTACTGGATCACAGGGTAGTTCTATTTTTAATTTTTTGAGGAACCTCCATACTGTTTTCCAGAGTGGCTGCACCAGGTTGTATTCCCACCAACAGGGCATGAGGTTTCCTTCTTTTCCCACATCCTCACCAACACTTGTTTCTTGTGAGGTTTCTTTTGTTTTTGTTTTTGTTTTTGTTTTTAGCCATTTGACAGGTGTAAGATGATATCTCATTTTGGTTTTGACTTGCATTTCCCTGATGAGTGATGTTGAGCATCTTTTCATGTGTCTGGTGGGCATCTGGATGTCTTCTTTGGAGAAATGACTGTTTACATCTTCTGCCCATTTTATAATTGGATTATTTGTTTTTTCGCAGTTGAAAGTTTTTATTTTTATTTTATTTTCTACTCCCAGTAGTTTTGTATGGATACTGCATTCCTTTTTCTGTTTGTGATAAAGTGGGTAGGATTTTCCTAGACAAGCAAGAATAAAGAACAATAGGTGTTTTTATGGGAAAAGGTGCAATAATGAAGAGTATGGGTTGTGTACTTAATTTCTTAGTTCTAGAATGCTCCCTTTGGTTGATACACTGAGAGGACTGGGATTTTTGGTTGTTTTTAATTAGAGCTTTTAGATAGAAGAATGCAGATTAATCTGTATTCTGATTCTTTGTTAGGAGCCTTAATAGCAACTTCTTGCCTAGAAATATCCAAATGACACCCCCACTTTGAAGGATATAGTTCCCGCATAAGTGGTCCCACCTCAGGAGTGAAAGCTATTATCTCTTGTACTTTCCAAGCTCCTTTCTTACATTTCTTACAGTAGCTAGTATTCTGGTCCTCCAGGTCTGAGATTTGCTCTTGGTATCTCCCTGTGGAGGGTGATGTGACTTCCCCTGCAGGGAGTCACCCTAGCTGGTGTTCCATCTTATGCATAATTCCCCTCTGACTCTGCTCCTGCATTGCCCCCAGAGAGGACTCTGCTGCTCTTGGATATATATTTTAACTCTTACATGTGAATCAAGGTTTCTATTAAACTAAGTCTCTAAATTATATTTGCAGAATGACTGATTTTATTTTTTCTCATTGTTGATTTTTGGAGGCTGCATGGGAAGATAGGGATTTAGTCTGTGGTCATGTTCTAAACTGTGTGATTCCCCAAAGACACTATTTTTGACCATGGGTGGTCATTTATTATAGCACTGATTATAGAAAATAACTTTAAGAAACTTGTTTATTTGGATATTGGAAAATAGACATCTAAGTAACTCATAGGCCAAAGAAAGATATTTAACAGAATATAAGACTGAAAGATAAAAGCCCTGAAGTCTTGAGGGATGCGGCAAAATTCAGGGATATTTATAACATCAAGCACTATATTAGGAAACAGTTATGTCTACCATGGGATGGTGACTCTCAGATCTCAATTACAGGGAGTGTAATTAACCCAGAACTCCAGCTGCTGTGCTCTGAAATCCAGGCAGTAAGATCACGCTTCCCACAGGCTATTCCCAGCAGAGGGCAGCCTCCTTATTTCTGGGACAGATGACCTCCTTACTATTGACTTTGACTTAAGAGCTCCTCCATGGCCTCACCTAACTCTCCTTGGACCACGCTGACATCTAAGATGGTTTCATCCAAACCTTCTCTTCTTCCCTCTCTTCCCACCCAAATCTAAGTCAGTCCTGATTGCAGTCCAGCTGCCTCGCCTCTCCTGACTCCCTCTCATTTTCTCTCAGACTCATTCCTCTTAATAAAGTCATCGCTTTTCTAATCCCATTGTACAGCTGCTTCCTGGAGTACCTAGAGTAACAAAATAACAATGACCAAAAAAATTCACAACTAATTTCTAGCAGAAAAAATAAAAATGGGTATAGAAAGAAGGGAAGATGGTATTAGGAATTAATAATATATTTAGAAAGTATAATAGAAATAGTCAACAAAGCCAGAAGTTCGTTTTTCAAAAAAAAAGAAAAACTAAAATGAAATTTAAGTAAAATTAATCAAGAGCTATAATTAGAAAAATCTAGTAATAAAAAAGGGACACAGCTTTAGAAAGAAGAGATTCACAAAGATAAGGAAACACTATGAAGGCATCATGCTAATAAAAATAAAATCTTACAAGAAATAAATTATTGACCAGAAAAAAACAGCTTTACCCAGTATTACTCTTGTAGAAATAGAAAGCCTGAATGGATTTATAACATTATATAAAGTAAATTAAAAATTAATAAATTAAAACTCTTCCTACAATAAAACTCCCGTATCAGAATGCTTTATGGTTAAGTTCTACCATTCAAAGTAAATAATTCCAATTTTATAGAACATATTCCAGGGGAGAAAAAGAGGAAAAACTTTCCAACATTTTCCACTGTGTTAGTGTAATGCTAATGTTGCATCTAGACAAGGATAATATAAGAAAGGAAAATCACAGTCATTCTCACACATAAATATAGTGGCAAAAATATTAACCAAATAGAAGTAGTCTTAATCTCATAGTGAATAAAAACAATTGATCTGTCACAGGAATGGAAGGATGTTATAACATTAGATCATCTGTTATATAAATCAGCACATTAAACATACTAAAAGAAAAAATTGTGTGGTTATTTCAAAGTTCACATAAAAACAGTTGCTACAACTTATTTCATGATTTTATGGAAAAACATTTTAGCACACTAGGAATCAAAGTGGACTTCTACAACTTGGTGGAGTAGCAAAATTTTAGAGTAAATATTTTATTTAATGATGGAGTATCACTTTTTTTTTTTTTTTACGGGAGAAAGGGAGTGCAAACACTCTGGGGGCCTGGAGTGGGGAGGGGCAGAGGGATTGGGAGACAGAAAGGATTTTAGGCAGGCTCCATGCCTACCATGGAGCCAAATGCACGGCTCAGTCTCACGACCCTGAGATTGTGACCTGAGCCAAAATAAAGAGTCAGATGCTTAACCCACTGAGCCACCCAGGCATACCCCTGCTATCACTTTCTTAAAGATTCTACTCCAGATGCCAGACAGTTCAACAAAAGAAGAAAAAATAAATAAAATTATAAGAATTGGAAAGATACAAAATTGTAATTAATTATCACAGATAATATAATTATCTATTTAGAAAATACAAAGTAGTCTACAAAACATAATTCATGAGAGTTTAAAGATACTGCTGGGTATAAAATCAATTAAATATGTATACACCAGCAAAAATTTATATTTATATGCATACTTGTATATGATATATAATAAATAGAGCAGTATTTGTGCAATGATTGGTAGACCAAAGAAGTAGAATAAGAGACCAGAATCAGAGCTACACACATATGGACAGTTGATCTGTCAACAGATTTGTCACTGCATGCTAATAATGAATGGAGGAGTCAGTAAAAAGTTCTGGCTTCAGACTAAAGATGAATGGAAGGAATTAAATTGCCTCATTATAATATTAATCTTTTAAATGAACACTCTAATTTTAATGTGAAAAAAAGATGGTGTAATTCTGGCTTAATCAATAAGACAAACTAATTTTTATTCTTCACTATGTTTTTTTAAAGAATTCATCAATGTATTTCTTTTGTCAAATTTGCCCCCAAATCAGATATTACAAAGCACCAAGCGTATTTAAAACATGAACGTGTTATACCAAGTCATTCTTGATATAAGTGGTGATTTAGGGGATGCTCATTAAATACCTGACACTATTTCATTTTTACATCATTGTCCTTTTCTACCATTTTCTCCTCTAAATTATATATACACTTTTTTCTCCTTCACAGCTCAGTGTTAATAATTAACTTTCTATTTTACCTGAACTATCAGAGTACATGCAATTAGTCAATATACGTTCTAGGTAAAATGATACTGAGGACTATCAAACTCTCTGAGAAGACCTGTTGGCAACTTTTTTTTTTTTTTTTTTTGAGAGAGAGCATGAGCAGGGATGGAGGGGCAGAGGGGAGGGAGAGAGAAAATCTCAAACAGGCTCCACGCTCAGCATGGAGCCCAATGGAGGGTTCAGTCTCATGACCCTGAGGTCATGACCTGAGCGGAAACCAAGAGTTGGATGCTTAACTGACTGAGCCACCCAGGTGCCCCTGTTTGTCTAAATTTACTTTTAGGAGAGATTTTGAAAATAAAGGAGGTCTACCTTTCATAGCTTGCTTAATTTCATCTTTCTTATAATGTATTCATTTTCCTAATGCAGATCTTGCTAAGGATTGTGTGTTTACCTAGCTTTTCTTAGTAATAGAGCACACCTGAGGATGTAGTTAACCCATGGCAAAATTAAGTCCCATTAGACACCTTATATAAACCTCTGATTCCTATTCTTATTGGAACAAGATCCACATTTTAAAGCCTCTATTGTGTTTCACTTCTCAAGTTCTGGAAGTACTACTTCTGTAAAGTTCATACCTGATCAAGTTTATAAGAAATCCACTGCAGCAGAGCAAAGCTTGGCAGGAGAGGGGCAGAAAGGCATCTTTTCACAGTTTTGCTTTTAGGTTATGGCTTTTCTCTGGCTCTTCTAGGACATTCTCATAAAACAATTTTCTTTGTTTAACATAACAGTGTGTCTATTCACATTTTTAAATCTTAACAGTTACTAGGATATTCATAGATGATTATTACATATCTACATCATTTTTCAATGATTCTACATTGGAATGGAGAAAATATTTGTGTGTGAAGTTCTGTAACACCAGTAGGAAATTTTTAGATTCCCCAGCTTTGGGAAATCAAGGATCCAAAATACCCATTTAGGGTTTTTATTTGTGAAATCTGTGTTTTCTCTGCCAGAGTATAAGTAAAGTCTTTATAAATGTATTTTCCTTGTCATTCTAACATATATTGACTTATTTATACATAGGTGCATTGTTCTTTTGTGATTTCCTTGCATTGCTTTTGATTCATGTTCAATCAGAAATATGTATTTTTGCCCCCTTTTTTTGAAGTATAATTAACCTATATTGTTTTATTAGTGTCAGGTGTACAAGATAATGATTCAACAATTCTCTACACTACTCAGTGCTCATCACAGTAAGTGTACTCTTAAACCCCTTCAGCTGTTTTACCCGTCCCCCGCCAACCTCCCCTCTGGCAACCACCAATTAGTTCTCTATATTTAAGAGCGTATTTTTTTTTTGTCTCTTTTTCCTTTGTTATTTCATTTGTTCTGTTTCTTAAATTCCACATATGAGTGAAATCATATGATATTCGTCTTTCTTTAGCTAACTTACTTTACTCAGCATGATACCTTCTAGCTCCATCCATGTTGTTGCAAATGTCAAGATCTCATTCATTTTTATGGCTGAGTAATATTCCGTGTGTGTGTGTGTGTGTGTGTGTGTGTGTGTGTGTGTGTGTGTGTGTACCACATCTTCTTTATCCATTCATCTACTGATGGACACGTGGGTAGCTTTTATATCTTGGCTATTATAAATAATGCTCCAATAAACATAGGAATGCATATATCTTTTGAAATTACTATTTTCATTTCCTTTGGGTAAATACCCAGTAGTGGAATTACTGGGTGATATGGTAATTCTATTTTTAATTTCTTGAGGAGCCTCCTTACTGTTTTCCACAGTGTTTTCCCACCAGTTTGCATTCCCACCAATAGTACATGAGGGTTCCTTTTTCTCTGACTTTCCTCTTTCTTTTTTAAAAAAAATGTTAATTTGTACTTTATTAAAACACAACTTTTGCTCTAAAGACACTATCAAGTTAATTAAAACACAAGCCAAAGATTAGTAAGAAATATTTGCAAAACATATATCTGATAAAGGGTGAATATCCAAAATGGGAAACTGTCTCTTTTTAAAAAATATTTTTATTCAGCTTTATTTTTTGAAGAAGTTTTAGAGTCACTGCAAAGTTGAGTTGAAATATAGAGATTTATACCTCCTACTCCACATATGCACAGCCTCCCCCATTATCAAATCTCTGACAGAGTGGCACATTGTAACAACTGATGAACTGAACTGACACTGCATTATCACCGAAAGTCCATAGTTTACATTAAGGTTCAGTATTGATGTTATATAGATTTGGACATATATATAATGTATCCATCATTATGGTATCATATACAATATTTTCACTGCCCTAAAAATCCTCTGTGCTCCATCTGCTTATTCTTCTCTGTCTTCAGCCTCTCCTTTTACCCCCTGCATCTTCTAAAAAACACTAATATTTTTCAGTGTCTCTATAATTTTTCTTTTTCCAGAATGCCATATTGTTGGAATCCTACAGTTTGAAGCCTTTTCAAATTGGCTTTTAGTAATATACATTTAAGATTCCTTCATGTCTTTTTATGGTTTGATAGCTCATTTCTTTTTTAGGCTTCATTATATTCCATTGTCTGGACATCCTTCAATTTATCCCTTCACCTACTGAAGGTCACCTTGGTTGCTTCAAGTTTCAGCAGTTATAAATAAAGCTGCAAGAAACATCCTAGTGCAGGTTTTGGGGTTTATTTTTATTTTGTTTTTTATTTTATTTTTTTTGTGCAGATTTCTGTGTGGATGTAGTTTTTAGCTCCTTTGGGCAAATACCAAGGAGTATGATCACTAGATAGTATGATAAAATATGCCAGACTCTCTTTCAAAGTAGCCATATTCTCTTGCATTTCCACCAGCAATTCAGGAGAGTTCCAGTGGCTCCACACTCTTACCAGAATTTGATGTCATCAGTGTTCTGGATTTTCACCATTCTAATAGGTGTGTAGTGTTATTCCATTTTTTTAATTTGCATTTTCCTGATGGTGTATGATGTGAAGCATCTTTTCATATATTATTTCACATCTGTATATCTTCTTGGTAAGATGTCTGTTGTCTATAGATCTTGGGCCCATTTTCAAATAGGTTGTTTTCTACTGTTGAATTTAAAGAATTCTTTGTGTATTTTGGATAACAGTCCTTTATCAGATGTTTTTTGCAAATATTTTCTTTCAGTCTTAGGCTTGTCTTTCCATTTTCTTGACATTGTTTTTCACAGAACAGAAATTTTTAATTTTAATGGTCTAGTTTATCAATTATTTCTTTCATGAATCCTGTCTTTGGCTATGTATCTAAAAAGCCATCACCAAATCCATGGCCATCTAAATTTTCTCCTGTGCTATATGTTTTCTGTGAAGTTTTACAGTTTTGTGTTTTACATCTGGTTTGTAATCCATTTTGAGTTAATTTTTTTAAGGGTGTAGTGTCTGTATCTAGATTATTTCTTTTTCATGTGGTTCCCTCTTCTTTTATTTAACTTTGGTACACATTTTATTTCAAATTAGTTCTAGGGTTCTTTACTTTTAGAAATCCTCCAAAGATTTAAAATGAAATTAAAGTAATGAAAATACATGTGACATTGCCCATTACTAAAAATCATTTATTGTTCTCTTGACTCTTGGTAAAAGATGCTGTGAGCTATCACTGAGCTGTATTTAGCTGTGGACAGGTAGAAGTAGATTTTAATTTAGGAGAAGGTTTAATCCAATTCTTATTTGTGATTTTAAGACCTAGACAAAGAATGTTAAAAGACCCTGGGGTGTGATGACATCAGTAATATGCATACTGCATTAGGTTTGAGTTGCCGGACTTTTTAATGTGAGTCTACAGAATTCTTTTCTTTTGAATTAATCTAATGCTAGAGAAAGATGAAACAAGCCTCAAAACCCCAAAATATATCAAAAGAAAATATACTTTTGAGGTAAGGTAGTACAATGGATTCAAAATGTGGTACGTGCTACTGCAAAGGGATATACATATATTAGCAGCTATCTGTTAGCATGGTATGAGTATAATGAGCTCAGGATTGGAATCAGAGAGGAACTTTAGGTGAACCATAGCTTGGAATTTTTGCCTACCTTGAGAATTACCTCTACTCTTAAGGACCCCAGTTTCCTCACGGCAGGAAGTACACCCTTACAAGATTATTTTAAGGATAAGAAATAACCTATATAGCTCCTTATCAGAAAAATATATTACCCTCAGTAAAAGAGTAATAATCTCATACTGCTAAGAAATAGCAAGCTTCCTGCCTTTTACCTCTTACTTCCAAAATCAGTTTGTAATGTGATTTTATGGCTGACTTGTCTCAAATGAAAATTCTGAATATTTGTGAATATATTATTGGAATATCCAGATGGTTTTAGGTTACTTCTCACTAGCCTGCAGAATGCCCCATAGTACATTCTGTTGGGGGTTTTCTCATTTGACAATGTCCATTTACAAAATTATTGTCATCTTGATAAAACATAAAAAATTAATATACTATTTTACTTTGTCATTATTTCATTTGGCTGTTGATATGTTTTTTATTTTTTTATTTTTTTAAGATTTTATTTATTTATTTGAATGAGAGAGAGAGAATGAGCACTGGGGAGGGGCAGAGGGAGAGTCCCTGCTGAATAGGAAGCCTGATGCAGGGCCTGATCCCAGGACCCCTAGATAATGACCTGAGCGGAAGACAGATGCCCAACCGACTGAGCCACCCAGGCACCCTGTTTCTTTCTTTAGAAAAAAAAAATGATCACATGAAATATTTGAGTTTGGAATAAATATTTCCCCTAAATAATATAATTTCTGCCTTATAAGACTAGGCTGTAGGAAATATTCTTTTTATATTTTATAAATGAAAAATGGAGGCTTTCAAGATAAAGAGAATTGGGACTCAACTAGTTTATTTTACTGGAAGTCTTCTCTCTGCATCACTGCATTCACCTGCCACAAAATGCAGTGGAGCTATGCCAAGAGCAACGAGGTAAGAGTCAATCTGAGAAATCCTACCAGTGTTGGGTATGGTAAGCTAAATAACTGGCTCTTCTAGGATGCTTTCTTAATTTTGCTTTGTGTCTCATTGTTGTAACTGAAATCTAGGCAGGCTCTTTCCTAGAGACTGCCATTGTGTACTTTCTCCTTCCTCCAACGGTGCTTATAGGTCACTTACATAGCATGTGTCAGGTCTAGGCTGATGAACAAAATGGCATGGCTCTGGATTCATAAACTTACATTCTAGTTATTGTATTGATTAGAATCTTTGATGTTCTTTCAATAGTATTAAGCAACAATAACATTGAGTAGATGAAAATGTTTAGAAATGACCCCATAATTATATCTTTAGGAATAATCAAAATATTACATTTTCCACAAGTAACTCAAATGATTCTTAATGTTCACACTTACTTTCAAGAACCACTTCCTGCTTGTCTTGATTTCATCTCATACTCTACCCCACACCGAATATTTCATGTTAGAACTCTTGGCTCTTGTAATGTTCAGACCTATTTCCTGCTTGCTTTATTGGAATATTCTTGCCTTGATTCCACCTCTTTGACTTCTTAAACTTCAGATTTCAGCTTACATATTATTCCTTCAAATAACCTCTGATTGCCTAATTTATTGCAGGCCTTTCTTATAGCACTCAGGGGGTTTTATCCCTCATGAGTCTCTGACCGATTTATACCTATATATTTATTTGTATTTTGTCAATAGAATATTTGGTGCCTCTTATGTAAGAGATACTAAATAATATTTGTTAAACACCTGAATAGTTTGGGTGTTTACATATTTTTCTCAATGTTTATTTTTAAAAAAATATTTTATTTGTTTATTTGACACAGAGAGAGAGACAGAGAGAGCACAGGCAGAGGGAGAGGGAGAAGCAGGTTCCCCATGGAGCAAAGAGCCCAATGCAGGGTTCGATCCCAGGACCCTGGGATCATGACCTGAGCCAAAGGCAGACACTTAACCAACTGAGCCACGCAGGTGCCCCTACTCTTAATGTTTAATATGCATAACATTGGAAATGATTAAATCAACAAGTATTTCACCCATTACTCTTAAGAGAATATATTTTTACATTAAAAATTCTGGAAAACATTTTTTCCAGTAATTCCCATATTACCTGAAATTTATTTAATAGTACCTACCCACTATTAGTTAAAATTCATAGTATATTAGAGTTAGAATGAAAATATTTTAGGATTTTCTCTTGATCACTAAAAGCAAATCAATGGAATTCCATTTCAATATGATATGATTATTAGAATTGCTTACAATAAATTCTGAAAACTTAAAATATTACCTGATTTTTACTTTCTTTTTAACTTGCATTCAGTTGAATGCCTTTTAAGATTTATTTATTTTGGAGAGAGAGAGAGAACAAGCCGGGAGAAGGGCAGAGGGAGAGAGCATATGGAGCAGACTCCCCACTGACACAAAGCCCATCCATCGTGGGCTAGATCTCACAGCCCTGAGTTCATAACCTGAGCCGAAATCAAGAGTCTGAGGCTTAACTGACGGAGCCACCCAGGCGCCCCTCAGTTGAATGGCTTTAATGTAATAGATTTTCATATGATTCTTAGAAAAGAATAATCTGATAAGAAAAAATTTTGTAAAATGAAAACAGAAATAAAATGGTTTATAATATCTATGATGTTCCAATTTCTACATAACCTTTATTTTTTGGTGTGTGTTGTATACATAAATTTATGAAATAATTGCTGTGTCAATAACCTGCAAATAGCAAATAATCAGACATCATTATTTAAGATTTGTTGTTACAACTGATAAAATCATTCCTTTCTTTTTTTTAAAGATTTGGAGTTTATTCATTCAAACCATCTGTTACTTGTATAAAACCTGAGTTCTACCTGTAATCTGTTATCAGGTATAAAATTGACTTCAGCAATTTCTTTTAAATGCCTACAGTTCCACAAAGCCTTGACATAACATATTTGTCCTTGGCCAGAAATACATACATTTTCCTAAAATTAATTTTTCATCACCAAGTTAATGACTTTTTGTGATAGCTTTATTATTTTCATTCTGATAAGTGATGTGATGATAGTCAAAAAGTTTAAGCATTAATCTTAATAATTAAAAAAATGACATGTTAGTAATTGGATTTTGAAATACTATTTTCACCTCGTATCCCCAAATAGATACCCCACATGTTAAATCACATCATCTAAAATTTGATCCCTGCCGTGCCTGGGTAGCTCAGTCAGTTAAGTGTCCGACTTGATTTTGGCTCAGGTCGTGATCTCCCGGGGTCCTGGGATCCAGCTGGCGTCACACTCCTCGCTTAGCAGAGATTCTCTCTCTCCATCTGCCCCTCCTCCTCCACTTGCATGCACAGGCTCTCTCTCTCTCTCTCTCTGTCTCAAATCTTTAAAAATAAAATAAAATTTGATCCCATAGTTTATTATATTTAATTGATAAACAAGGTCTACTCCCAAGAATGTAATTTTTGTGTCCTGCTTTTCAGAAGCCAGAGCCTCTCTTAGATTTGGGAACAGAATATATCTACAATAATGGTACAATTTTATATATATGAAAAAGCAGATTTTAGAAATTTTTTATTAGAAAGATATTTAAATAGAAAGATTAAATAGAAAGATATTTTGAAGTCTAACATTTTTCTTCTTTTTGAAGTCTAACATTTTTAAGTTGATTTTGATTAAGTTGATTTCTCTTTTAGAATTTAAAATATCATGAAAAATACTTTATAATAGTCTAATACTAATCAATACTCTGCAGTCAAGCCATTTGGAACTAACAATGTAAAAATAAATAATTTCCAATTTTTATCCTTAACAGTTTAAAAATGTTTCCTATTTTAATCATGTTACATAGTTTGCAAGGCATTTTGAATAATTGATTTCTTTCAGTCCTTATACTTCCACAAATTTTGTGGGTCTGGTGTCCTCATCTTAATTTTATTTAAAAACAGGAACAGAAAGAAGAAACATTTCAGATTCAGCCAATGAGAAAGTGACAGAATCAGGACTAGTTTCCAGTTGTTTTTCTACTGTGAAGAATGGCTTCACCATCCAGATCTATGCCATAAAATTACTTTGACATTTGGATATACATATGCCCAAATTTGTGGGAGAAATACCTATATAATTATTTTTCCCAAAGTATGTTACCACAATGTTTCTTCTCTAAGTAGAATATTGCTATGAAAAGTATTTTCCTCTCTATTTAATTAATTTTATTTTTCAAACCCTGTCACATTGGGGAATAGATTGCCCATATTGGGGAGATGAAGTTAAAGGCTGAGCTTACCACATAGAATCAGTGGTGAAGTCAAGATTAGAATTCATAGCTCAGTATTAGAACTCAGAGCTGAAAGAGCTACTAATCATTTCTACTTACATCCAGAACAAGAAAAAAAAAATCATAACTGGCAAATGTAATTCAACTTCACTCTAATAATGAGCAACTATGTAAACATAATAAAACTGCATAAAATTAACACATTTGATATTGCCTCTTTAAAATCTAAATATAAAAATGTTAAAATAAGAAAAACTGACCAAGGGAGACATTAAAATTACCCTAAATCCATTAAATCAAAACTTCTCGAGGTGGGTCCTGGACACTGGTAACTATAAACATCTCTCCAGGAGAATCTCATGTGCAGCCTTGGTTGGGAACCATAGGGAGAAAGCAGAGGTGAGGCAGACGGAACCGAAGCTGGGCACAGCCACTGGACGTGGTCCCACTGAGAGCCGAAGATGGCAGTGAACATATATTCAACATCAGTCACCAATGATAACCTCAGTCGACATGACATGCTGGCCTGGATCAATGAGTCTCTGCAGCTGAATCTGACGAAGATCAAAACAGTTGTATTCAGGGGCTGCCTACTGTCAGTTCATGGACATGCTGTTCCCTGGCTCCATTGCCTTGAAGAAAGTGAAATTCCAGGCTAAGATAGAACATGAATACATCCAGCACTTTTTGAGGTGAAGTGAAGTGAAGATACTACAAGCAGGTTTTAAGAAAATGGGTGTTGACAAAATAATTCCTGTGGACAAATGAGTAAATGGAAAGTTTCAGGACAATTTTGAATTAGTTTAGTGGTTCAAGAAGTTTTTTGATGCAAACTATGATGGAAAAGACTATGACCCTGTAGCTGCCAGACAAGGTCAAGAGACTGCGGTGGCTCCCTGTCTTGTTGCTCTGGCTCTGAACAAAGCGAAGAAACTTCTCAGCTCTAGCAGCACAGCCCCACAGAGGCCCATTGCAACACACAGAACCACTGCCACCCCTAAGTCTGGCCCGGGTGTGGTGCGAAAGAATCCTGGTGTGGGCAATGGGGATGACGAAGCAGCTGAACTGATGCAGCAGGTCAACGTACTGAAATTTACCGTCGAGGACTTGGAGAAAGAGATTTCTACTTTGGAAAGCTAAGGAACATTGAATTGATTTATCAGAGAACGAGAGGGAAAACAACCTGGTATTGCAGAGGATTGTGGACATTCTGTATGCCACAGGTGAAGGCTTTGTGATACCTGATGAAGGGGGCCCACAGGAGGAACAAGAAGAGTATTAACAGCCTGGGCCAGCAGAGCAACATCTGAATTCTTCACTCTAAATCATGTGCTTAACTGTAAAATATCCCCTTTTATTATTCTTAGAGGACTCACTGGTTTCTTTTCATGAGCAAACAGTACCATTTAAGTGCACTTTGCAGAAGTTTCACCCCTTTCCCAATGAGTTTGAGTTAGGAGCTTTTACCCTGTAGCAGAGCAGGATTAACATTTAGTTGGGTCACCTAGGGGACAAAGAGTCTGACCATGGGGGGCTCACCGTGTGGACGCTGGTAACACTGATTGCTGGAGAAGGTGTTTTTAGGTACACTGAGGTGGAGACCTCAGCAGAGAAATGTAAAGACTGATTTGAATTTTAAGCTAATGTGAAATCTTGGCAGAGAACATTTTAATAAATAAATTCCTTAAGAGTCAAAGAAAGCAGAGATGAGCAAACTTTTTCTGTAAGGGGCCAGATAGTAAATAACTGAGGCTTTGCTGGTCATACAGTCTCTATCCCAACAGCTCAAATCTGCCATTGTTAATGTGACAACAATCATAAGCAAATGTAAAACAATGAATGTGGCTGCATTTCAATACAACTGTATTTGTGACACTGAAATTGAAATTTTATATGTTAATTTGTCTAAAATAGTACTTCTTAAAAATTTTTTTTCAACTACTAAAAAAAGAAAACTGTTATTATGGAATATACTAAAATGGCTGGGTCATATTTGGCCTCCTGGCCATGGTTGCCAACTTCTATTCCCTAGAAATCCAATTAACCACTCACTCTGTGTTTGACTATATATACTCTAATTATGTATTTTATACTATTCTATTACATTCACTTGTCTTTATTCTCAGTGACCAGCATAATATGTAGAACTTGAAAGGTATAGCAAATAAATAAATAAATGAATGAGTGAATACATGAGCTATATCCATTCAACCAGAATTGCCCAAGAAATTATTTTGTGCCTTCTCAATCGATAAATGTTCATCATTTAAGTGGAGATTGTTGGCAGAATACCATTGTTTTTCACTTGACATATTTACTTGACAAATATGGTCTGTGTGGTTATAGGCATAGTCTTACAAACCAAGAGGAAAGCTATATTTACCTTTGCATGGTGTGGTCTTAGGACCTTTGTATTGTTTACAACTTTTCAGACAAATACGGTTTTCTTTTTAAAAATTATATAAACTTACATATCTGTGAACCTTTCTTAGTGGGGGCTTTTTTGCTGGGTGCCTTGCCTTTTGGCAATTATAAGTGCTACTGTTGCCTCTTTGTGTTTTCTGTGTTTAGCTAGAGAGATTGCAGGCTGAAAATATCTCAGAGTGGGACAAGAGGGAAATACTTGAAACAGAGAAACAAGGACTGGAAAAAGAAAATAGAAGGCTAAAGGCTCAGATGAAAGAAATGGAAGAGCTGCTGGATGGGAAAAACAGATTCAGTGCAAACTCTCAAAGTCCTGATTTCAAGACATCACAAATTGAACGGCAGGAAGAAAAAAAGGTATGGGTGCTCCTTGGAAGGGATGTTCTCACTATACATGCCCCCCTGATGCTTGGTCGGTGCTGCCTTCCCTTTTACCCACCTCCAAATCTGAGCATTTTCTTTTGTGCTATTTAACTTCTGACTGCTTGCTCTCTTTCTCATCATAAGGTAGAATAACATTGTTCATGAATATGAACACAAGAGTTTAACAAATTTTGTATGAAAATGTTAGAATAGGACAAATCTGACAGTTTCAAGCTTTTCCAAAATGAAGAAAAAAGTGAAGGAATGGACCTTTGTGTTTTTTGTTTCCTTTTATACTTTTGTCTCAGTATTTTTCAAGCAATTGATCTTATTTCTCAATAAGTAAATTTCTCCATTAGTTTGAACAGCTGTGGAATAAGCATTTGTCAGTAGTGATAATATCTGCATAAACATTTCAGTTTAGCTGAAGTTTACTCTCCTCTGGTCCTTTTTTTAGTTTCAGAAAAATTATTTTTGAGTCAAATCATTGCATCATGTTGCAAATAGCTTTTACAGGCTATAACATAAATATTAAAGCTAGAATTAAATTCAACATCTGACTTTGAGAACTTCAGATTTTTGGAATTGTTTTATTCTAAGGCCAATAGACATTCCTGCTATAGATGGAATTTTTAAAAATAAATAGCTTTTAGATTTAAAAAATAATCTCTTAATGGCAGTTGCAATTTGCGTGTTTTGGTGTCAACATGCTGCAAAACATTTACATCTTGTTTCTATTTCTTCCATTAAAGTACCTACAGTATCTTAATGCACAATTCTATTATTTCACGCAGTCTCTTTAACAGTGAATTAAAAGTGAGTTTGATAAGTTCATATTTTTATTTTATTTTTTTAAACCTTTAGCTAAAATATTTTATTTTTTTATTGTTATGTTAATCACCATACATCATTAATTTTTGATGTAGTGTTCCATGATTCATTGTTTGCATATAACACCCAGTGCTCCATTCAGTGCCCTCTTTAATACCCATCACCAGGCTAACCCATCCCCCCCCTCCCCTCTAGAACCCTCAGTTTGTTTCTCAGACTCCATCGTCTCTCATGGTTTGTCTCCCCCTCTGATTTCTCCCCCTTCATTCTTCCCCTCCTGCTATCTTCTTCTTCTTTTTTTAAACATATAATGTATTATTTGTTTCAGAGGTACAGATCTGTGATTCAACAGTCTTACACAATTTTTAGTTATATAAGTAGTTCATACTCATATGAGCTTAAAACCTAAATGTCCAGAAAAATTGAATTCCATATCACTTTTTCTTATTCTTTGGAATTCTAGGGATTAATTGCAAATGCCAGATTAAATTGCATTAGAATTCCATAACTTGGCAGCATAGATATCTAAAGTGAAATGTTATAGTCAGTAATCATAATTTTTATTATATGTATTCAGAAACCAACCATAATAGTGTATTTGGTTCTGACATATACAGCTGATAAATCTGTTTTTGTGCAGACTTCTAGTTGTGAAAGTATAGAATTATTTCAATCATGAAACAAGTTTTGATCATCAAAATACCTGCTTGCATTTGACTCACTTGAACAGAACAAGCCTTTATATAACACTCTGTGTCCATCACTGTTGTAGAAGCTGAGTGATGTGAAGATTAATGAATCATATCCCTGCCCAGCCTGGGCTTAAAGTCTATATAGGGAGATAAACACATAAATTATTATCAGTAGTATATCATAATGATTGCCAATAAAATAGAATGGGAATACAGAGGAAACAAGTCATTCTATTTCATTTTGATTCCTATCTAGTTACATCAAAATGTTATAATATAAAGTGTGTCAGTTAGGAAATATAAGGGTCGATTGGGAACTGTTTGGAACTGGCATATATGTCAGTTGGCATGTCCTGTCAACAGGGCACAGAGTCCAGACCTGGGCTCTTTGGGCAAGTGCAGTTCTTCAGCTAAGAAATAAACAGAACTTGGAAACTGAAGATTCTGGAAGGTCTGACCAAAAAAGTGGATGTGTTTATCAGCCAGAAAACTATTCCTTAAGTATATATTTTCTTGATGACCAGGAAGAGGTGTTGATGATTCTTATGCTCTTCATTAAGAATTCAGACTCACTACCTGAACCAAAATAATTACTTATCATAGAGCAGCTGCAGGTCAGAATCCTTGGTGCCACAGAGGTCCCCATCGGGATCAAGATTCAGATGTCCCCAAATGCCAAATGAACCAAGCTGCATATAAAACATGCCTAAGTCCAGAGAATACTGTGGATTTTATTATAACATGAAGTCAAATTGTAATTTTAACATTATTTTAATAAAAACTAATTTATATGTATATAAAAATATCCTATAGGAGTATCATGTGTACATAGGTATGTAATTACCATATAGAAGCAGTATATATCTATGTGAATATAATTTCTATATAGGAGTGACACTGGAAATAGGTGCTGACATGTGACAAAACAATAACCACTTAATTATCACTCTCTAAAAGAGGTGTAAAGTCTCTTATGTTATCTTTATATCTAATCACATTTAATAAGTGTCTGTGACAGACACAAAATTGCTATTCACAGAAATCTACAAATCAATAAATTGTGTTAATTTGTTGAATTTTAACATTCTCTGTTCAATGAATTTTTTTATAAATTCTTGCTTATACAATAGGGGAAGAATTTCACCTGTATATTTGAAATATATAGTGCTATATTTTGCATATATTTTTGCGTTTTTTTGGCTTTAGTATTATAGGGAATAAATTTTTAAAGAAAGTATCTTTTCATTTTAAATGGCACCATTGGGGCACGTGGTTGGCTCAGTTGGTTAAGCACCTACCTTTGGCTCAGGTCATAATCTCGGGGTCCTGGGATGGAGCCCCGCATCGGGCTGCCTGTGGAGTCTGCTTCTCTACCCGCACCTCCCCATCCCCGTGCACACACTCTCTCTCTCTCAAATAAATAAAATCTTTTAGAATAATAAAATAAGTTGTACTGTTAATTTAAAGACAAAGATTCTCCTTAACACGAATGATCTCATCACATGAATCTCCATCTTGTGGTTGTTTTTATGTCCTATGTTGAAGCTACATGTGCATCAAATCTTTTACAATTAAAAAAACCGAGCAGTACACCTGAACTCTTAATGAATAGACTGGAAAATTACTCATCAGTATGAACATCTGAGAGGTGGGGCCATGCCTACAAGAGACACAGAGAGAAGGAAGTATCAAGACAACTGGTAAATCATGTGATTAAGAAAAGAACATCTTTACCAGGGCTTGGTGAAAAGAAAAAGAAAAGGAAACTTTAAGGACTTCACGAATTCTAATCTCTTTCTGAGCTTTTGTTCCTTCTAGGAACTTTTAGGAGGACAGAGAAAAGAGGTGAGGAGAAGAGGAAAAGAGAAGACAAATGAGGGACAAAGAAGGGAAAAATGGTGTGTGCCCACTATAAAGTGAGAAGACATAGCAAAATAACCACCATGGGAACAAACACATATAAGCTGATACTTATCAAAATATGTCCTGATTTTGCTGTAATGGAGAAAAGTAGGATTGTAATTCCCAACCATTTTCCTAAGTATGATTCCTATCCTATAAATGCTCATTTACTTTATTTACTTTACCAAAGTGAGACAGATTTTTGTACTTGGAAAGCCTCAGTTCTGCTGATATGCAGTATATGTATTCTCCATTCCAAATAATACTTCTTAAAGTGAAAGGTTATTGGAAAAAGGGGTCAGTATTCTACTGGGTAAAGCCCCACGAGCTAGTCAGCATGCCTCTCATGAAGTTTTTTGGAGGCTTATTTTCTTAAATCATTCTGGCGACTGAATCCCTTCCTTCAGGTCACACTATGGGTCATTTTCAGAAAGTTAATGTGACAGAGTGGTAATTGATGTGTCTCAGGAAAATGATGAATTAATCTAAGAGTGGAAAGGCCATCAAAGTCAATTCCTAATGAATTGACTTTTCTGACAGTGTCCATTCCTTGAGTGGGAATGACATTATATTTATTTTGTTTAGTAACTTTACCCTCAGAGATATTTTCATTCAGAGGTTTCGCAAGCAAACCTATGGATTTGTTAACTTTTCCTCATTCACATTTCTCTTTCAAAATATTTGCTCATAAAATTATTGAATAATTTAAGAAAAATAATATCTATTCTTAAACTGTTATAAAATAGTAATAATTTAAATATGGAATAACATAATTTGATGTTATTAGATAGGGTGCTTTCATGTTTTTCTTTAACTGTTCTTACATAGCTTTGCTTCCTGAGCTATAATAGAAATTTTAATTTTCAATATGGTGATCAGTAAAACTGTGTATTACGGTAGAGAATTTTGGATATATGGCAGTTTTTAACCCTTTCATATGTGGAATATATTTTGTGTATAAAAATTAAAATAATTCATTTTGAAGAATGCCCTCTTTGTAGCAAAACACTAAGCTACACGTGGGTGTCTTTTATGAATTGATAATTTAGTTATTTCATAAAACTTAGAAATGCATCCATGATTTTGTATACAATTTAACAAAAGTCCATGGGATTGTGTGGGTTGAGCAGAACAGTGTTCTTTTCCCCAAGAATTTCTGAAGTTACCAGAGATAGACTCTTAAGTACTGTTTATGAATGTCATAAGGAGGTATCTACTGAAAGTTCCTACTGGATTGAAATAAATCAGTTTACTACACAATAGGGTGACATTTTCTCTAATATGACTGCCCTCACTCATCCTTAAATACACGCATGCTGCACACAAACACACATACGCATGCATACAACAAATTGATTTTTATAAATAAACTCTAAAATAGGGGTTTTATTTTTTCTTTCTGTTTTGTGATTCTCCACTGGAGAATAGGTACACAAGTAAGATTTTATATATATGAAGCCTCGTTTCTAGGAATATATTATCACTGGGTGGGATTTCACTTTTTCTTATAAAACACAAATGTTGTCATAGCTTATTATTATTATTTTTTAAAGATTTTATTTATTTGACTCAGAGAGAGCACAAGCAGGGGGAGCAGCAGAGGGAGAGGAAGAAGCAGGCTCCCCACTGAGCAGGGAGCCCAATGCGGGGCTCGATCCCAGGACCCCTGGGATCATGACCTGAGCCGAAAGCAGACGCTTAACTGACTGAGCCACCCAGGTGCCCCTGTCATAATTTATTAAATTAAAATTATGAATAGTAAATCCCAACCCCTACTATGGTGTTTGGCACACCTTCTTAAATGTGTATCAAATGAGTAAATAACTTTATGTTCCATTTTCATTATTTAAATATCATTGTATATTTTGATTTATCTTTAATTCTTTACTTTTCTTTTATTCTATGTTAGAGGGCAGTGAGGTCTATAAGGTTGTTGGAGGCTTATAATATCTTTACAAATCTCTTTCCTATATACCAGATCAATGATATTTTATCTGATAGCCAATTAAAACCAAGATGCAAATTTTGACACTTTAGGTTACTTATATTTTGCAGATTTAGAACTTCGTGAAATTTTATAATACAAATTGTGACATTCAGATATGAAATTATATCATTTTGTGTTTGATATGTCTAGTGTACTACTAATAATCCACTATATTATTACAAAATGATTGGCAGTTCACATAGCTGTTATCGGTGGATTTATATTAGCTTGATTTAAAGCAATGATAAAAAATAATGTTTAGTTTCTTATTTAAAATGATGAAACACTATGGTTATAATACTTCTTTAAAACTAAAGCTAAAATTCAAATTAAAAATAAAACTGTAAGATGAGGGAAAAACCCATAGGTCTGAAACATTCACTATTTTTTTTTCTTTTCCTTTTCCTTTTCCTAAGTGAAATTATATTACATAAAATTAAATATTTCAAAATAAATAACTTAGTAGTATTTAGTACATTCACGATGTTGTACAACTACCACCTCTAACTGATTCCAGAACATTTTCATCATTCCCAATGGAAACCCAGTAAGCATTATACAGCAGTTCCCCATCCCTCACTCCCCTGAAGCTCCAGCAACCGCAAGTCTGTTCTCTCTCTATGGACTTACCTGTTCTGGATATTTCATATGAGCGGGATCATACAACCTGTAATTTTCTGTGTCTGGTTTTTTTAACTTAAATATGGGGTGTTCAAGGTTCGTGTGTATATCCATACTTCGTTTTCCTTTTGGTTGCACCGTAATTCTTTGGGTATACAACAATTTGTTCATCCACTTATGTGCCAATGAGGACACTTGGGTTGTTTTCATCATTTGCTTTCAATTATTTTAGGTACATAACTAGGAGTAGAATTTCAGGGTCATATGGTGGTACTATATTTAGTGTTTGAAGGAACCAGTGAGTTTTTCCCCCACAGTGGCGGAACCGTTAACACTCCTATCACAGTGTATGAGCGATCCTGGCTCTCCATATCTCAGAAACACTTGTTCTTTTTTGGTTTTTGTTTTGCCTTTTTAAAATTATATCATCCTAGTGGGTGTGTAGTGTGGTATCTTATGGTGCTTTTGATTTGCATTTCCCTCATGACTGGTGATTTAAAAATCCTTCCGTGTGCCTTATATATCTTTATTGGAGAAATGTCTATTCAAGCTCTTTACCCCTTTTTTTTAAACATAAGGTTGTTTGCCTTTCTGTTGCTGAGTTGTAAGAGTTATTTTTGTATTCTGGATATTAAATCCTTATCAGATATTTGATTTCCCAGCATTTTCTACCATTCTTTGGGTTGTCTTTTCACTTCCTTGGGAATGTCTTCTGATGTATGCAGTTTTAATTTTGATAAAATCCAGTATATCTCTTTTTCTTTTGTTGTCTGTTCTTTTTAAAGTTTCCTTTCTAAGAGTTGATTGCTAAAGCCCAAGGTTGTGAAGATTTAACCCCTATGTTTTCTTCTAAGGCTGTTATAGTTTAACCTGTTATAGTTAAGTCATTGACCTATTTTGAGTTAATTTATACACCTATAATATAAGATAGGAATCAAACTTCATTATTTTACATATGGCTACCCAGTTGCTTCAGCACCATTTGTTGAAGAGACTATATTTTTCCAATTCAGTTGTCCTGGTACCTTTGTTGCAAATCATTAGTTTACAGATGTATGGGCTTATTTCTGGGGGCTCAGTTTCATTCCATTGGTCCACATGGTTACCATTATGCCAGTACCACATTGTTTTGATTACTGTACCTTTGTGATAAATTTTGAAATCAAGAAATAGGACTCCTCCAAATTTCTTCTTCTTCTTCATTATCATTTTGGATATTTGGAGCCAATTGAAATTCCCTATGAATTTGAAGATCAGCTTTTCTTTTTCTGTAAAAAAAAAAATGCAATAGGGCTTTGGATAGGGACTCCATTGAATCTGTAGATGACTTTTGGGAATATTGAGAACTGCTGAATTTGTATGTCCCTCCAAAGTTCATATGTTGATACCTTATTGCAAATGTGATGGTATTCGGAGCTGGTGCTTTGGGGAGCTGATTAGGTCTGACAGCAGAGCCCTCATGAATGGAATTAGTGGATTTACAAAAGAGACTCCAAAGAGCATCCACATTATTATTCAGTGAAAGTGGTAACTGCCAAATGTGTGATTTAACAAATCTATAACAGGAAAATGGGACCAGAGGTTAGAGAATGAAAGAATAAAATTCTTATCCTAGTTCGTGCTCAATATTTTGGCTGAATAATACTCTGTGCTTTAGTTTTCTTATTTTTAAGAAAAGAGTCTGGAATAAATAGCTGAGATTCTTCCAGCACCAAAATTCCATTATCCTTTTATGTTTTCCAAAAGTTATCTACTAGGTTTAAATAAAAGCACTAATTTGGGTTCATGAGGACAATGTAATATTTCTTTAGAATTTCAGTTTATTTTCACTAAAATAGCTGTTGGCTCCTGATACAGCTTAGTGTACTCTTTCCACTTGCCGGATTTATTTCTTTTTAATTCATGCAGTTAAATTTAATATGGTTGTTGATATCATTGAGAGATTTTTCATTTCATATTTTTCTGCTACTGCCCATCACTTTGTTTCCCTATCATTTTATTTTGCTTAATTTAATGGTATTTAAATCCCCACAGCATTTGGCAGGCTTTCTAATTCTCTCTAAATTCTGGGAAAACAGAACAGGAAGCATCAATATTTCAGTAACCAGCAACAATCATCTCTTTGCTTTTTAACTAACTTTAATTTTCCATTACATAGTTCCTTGTATGTGTGTATGTGTGCATGTGTGAAGGTGGTTCTATTTTAGTGTAATATGAATCAAGAAAGAACAATTACAAATCATATTCATATTTCACATTCAGCTCCCTTTCTAGTATTCTGAAATCATGTTATTCCCTGTATGTTCAGCAGAATTCACATGGTAGAGAGAAGGAATTTAAAAACAGATTAGATGTTCTTATCTCCTGGAGCAGTGTTTCCTGAAGTGGATCATGGTCCTACTGTACCAAATGGGGTGCTTTCTGAAAATGAAAATTCTAAATTAATAGACATGTAACTTGGGAAGTAAGAAGGTATGTATTTTTTAAAAAGTAGATAGGTGTCCATTCACTTATGTATGGATAAGGAAAATGTGGTATATAAACACAGTGGAATATTACTCAACCATAAAAAGAATGAAATCTTGCCATTTGCAATGATATGGAAGGAGCTAGAAAGTATGATGCTAAGTGAAATAAATCAGTCACGGAAAGACAAATACCATATGATTTCACTCATATATGGAATTTAAGAAACAGAACAAATGAGCATAAGGGGAAAGAAAAGATAGAGAGAGGAAGACCAAGAAACAGACTCTTAACTACGGAGAACAAACTGATAGTTACCAGAGGGGAGGTGGGGGGGTGTAGATGAAACAGGTGATGTGGATTAAGGAGGGCACTTGTGGTGATGAGCACCAGGTGTTGTAGGAAAGTGTTGAATCACCATATTGTACACCTGAAACTGATATTACACTGTATGTCATCTAACTGTAACTTGAATAAAAATTTTAAAAAATTATATTCACAGCCAAAAAATAAGTAAAAATAAAATGTTGGTAGATTTAGCCAAAATCTCCCCCCAGAAAAGTATCTAGATGGTTTTTATGTCCACTAAAACTTGGGAAACCACAAGTCAACACACGGTGTTTTCAAAATGTCTTATACTGCCCTTTGTAATAACTGTAAATGACTTTAGGTTATTTCGATTTGGCATTATTGAAGAATATGTGTGTGTGTGTGTGTAACTTTAGTGAATACAGTAAATATCTTTTGTTAATGACAATTTCAAATTACTTTCAAGGATGTTTTATACACTTGATAGTTAATTTAAATAAACATTACAAATGAAATTTATTTTCCAGTCTACTGCACTAATGCTTGAAAATCTGGTTCTCTGTGCTGGAGGCAAATTGGTGGCTGTTTTGGTGGCATGTCCTTGACCACATGGGGAAAGAGCAGGGAAAAGTGAGAGGTCTGCTGTGCCAAGGTGAAGCAGGTGTGGGGGAACAGTAGCATATGGAGAAATAATGAGCTGCCTGAGTCTGTATTACAAGAATAATTTTACCTTAAGCCAGTTAAAATTAATTAGCCTACCTTAAGCCAGATAGAATTAATTCAGTTTCTCCCAAAGAAACTTTATGTGGCTCGATTTGGGTGGATGTTGCTGGAATGTTTTTTAGCCATATTAATGGGTGTTTCATAATTAGAACTATGTCCTTTGTCTGTATACAAATAGGAAAAAAGGAAAGAAAATTTGGATTTACAGAATTTTAAAGCCCAAATGTGTCCTTTTCTCCAGATAATTATCTGAGTTTTAATGTTTTCTGGCCTTTATATTTGAATGAGTCACTGCTTATTAGCTTAACTTGTACCATATGAGGAATGCCTTTTTCGTTCTTTTTATTAAATTTGTCTTATCCACTTTTTGCTTATTAGCATGATAAAATTCATTTGTTTTTATTTTTAATGATTGTAAAGGAAATATCAGTATTTTTTTATCAAAACTAGATAAAAAGGTTTTCAGTTTTTTTCTGTGATGAGGCAATATGAATTTTCAGATGGTGCTATTCATCCCATTACTTATCTCATGTGTTTGTAATATATCATTTTCAAAAACAGAAGAATATTAAGACATAATTTTATAAAAGGTAAGGTATCTCATCTATTATATGTAAAAAAATGCATTTTAAACCAGGAGACATCTACTCTTTCATTTGTTTATTGATTAATTCAACAAACATTTGCTGAACTCAGAGTTTGGTTGTAGGTATCCCAAAACAGATAAATAACAGAAAGGCATATAATACAAGGAATCTGATGACTTAGGACTTGGGGGGCAAACTCCATGTTGGATGTATAGGAATGACCGCTGGTGGACCACCACAGAATAGGCCTCACTAGAGAATGGGTTCCTCAGAGAAGGTATCAGGAAGAGACAGAGTTCCATGACACTGTTTCATCCCTGTCCCCATGGTCACTCTGCCTGAGCTACAAGATGGGGATAGAAGGTACCCTATGACTGGACTTGCCAGCTCTGTAATTTCTTGTTGCCACTCTCCCCACACTGAGATCAGCTCCAAATTCAGACCTTGCTTGAGCACATTTCTTTTCCAGCATCTAAAGCATATCTGGAGCTCTAGCTGTAAGAGATTCAAGAAAATGTAGGTGTTGAGCAATTCAAGAGGGAAAACTAGAGGAACTCTGGAATAGATGTTGAGATAGCCAGTCTATATGTCAGACACACTCAGTATAGATAGGGGGTATAAGGGTGGCAAGACACACAACAGCCGTCCTCAGAAAACCTACAGTCCAATCATCAACAAGAGTCTACAATGGCCACTGTGTTAAATGCTGAAAATTGGTATTTATGTTACTGCTTCTTCCTGGGAAATGACAATTCAGAATGAGATCAGAAAGGAGAAAGGAAGTCATTACCTGGAGAGGCCTGGTATAAGAGCATTCCATACCAAGTGAGTGCAGGGGTATATTTGCTTCAGGTGAAGTTTGGGGAAAACAAGTGAAATCTACTAATTTTCCGAGATCCTTCTATGTATGTGGGGCAGAGGAGAAAAATGGCTGTTGGGGAGAGATAACTTGGAAGAAAGCTGAGGTTCAGAGGCTCTAAAATCTGTGTCTACTACCTCACAGGTCCCTGGCTTGGTGATGCAGCTCCAAGGACTGATCTGAAGCCTGCTGGTGAGCAAAGGGAGGAGGTGTGCTAGCAGAAGTCCAGGTGCTGTGGAAAGGGTGGGGAAAGCACACAAAAAAAGAAGTCATGGGAGCTCCTAAATTGACTTTTAAGTACTCCCCTCAAAGGACCTGATGGCTATACTTAGTTTGTGTAGCTAAAGGAATTATCGTGTTATGACCTTTACTAGTTGCTTTATCCTTAGATCCTGTTGTTCATTTCTGTCCAAATTTTTTGCACTGAAATTAAAGTACCTTTCTATGTTGTTTTAGGGACTTTATCCATCAATTCAGATTATTCTTGGTATACGCTAATGATACAGCTTAGTTTCTTTAATGATTAAGCCTGTACCAAATTGTTATTTTGGAAGTCTTCTGTTAACATCTGCAGCAAAATACTTGTTGATTACTTATTTATCTAAGAATGGCTACATTTTGCTCTGTACCCTTATCTCTTTTTATTCCAAACATTGTACACTCTAATCAATGTTCACCTCACCATAGACATAGAGTTATTTTTATTGGGATACAATCTGAAAATAAATCTCATCGTCAAGTAGAATATGGACAGCATGACACTTATTATGTCAGAATATATCCCACCATTTTATTTGCCATATGCACACTATAGAATTCATATATATATAATATATTACATCTATACCTATTTTATATATATGTAATATATATATATAAAACATCCCCCCATTACACACAGATATGCAGAGCTACATATACACAAGAAAAGTATAACAATGTGGTAGGCCAAATACTGATAAATCCAAGATGATAAAGACAATTAATTAGGAAGTTCCTAAGGTTCTTTATTAGGATAATGATCTGGTCATCTGAGATCAGAAGATATAAAATCTACACTTAAATATTTATTTTATGAAGGCAAAACATAAAAATAGATGTGTTTGGAGATTCAGCATCCATTTTGTCTTATTAGTGTGTGGCTGTTGTTTGGGGAACCCTAACATCTATTCACCTGGCTTCTACTTAACAGGCATTGTTTTTCCTCTACGATCAACTCCACCCCCAAATTTCAGGCCACATCCTTTGGATAAGGTTAATACCACCTCTGCCTTCAGGTTGGGTAGATTCATGTTTATGATAACATGAATAAACATGATTCATGTTTATCTGATCAAAACATTTAAGTTTTCCAGACACATATGCTAGTATGGACAGGTAACCACATCAGAGACAATTAAATGTAATGATGCTTAGACTTCTTGAAGAGACACACTTTCTTGCTTTTAAAATTAAACCTAAGAAAATAAAGATTTAGAGCTGTAAAAAGCATCATACTTTCACTGGGAGCTGCATGAGAAAGAGAGTTGAGGCATGGGAGCGGCCTGACCAGGAGACATAATGAACCTCTCGGGCTTAAGCCGTAGCCTGGATTAAGATACCCCTCAGAACTGTAAATAATGCGCTATAAATATAGGGGTGCATGTATCCCTTTGAATTAGTGGGTTTATATTCTTTGGGTAAATACCCAGTAGTGAGATTACTGGATTGTATGGTAGTTCTATTTTTAACCTTTTGAGGAACCTCCATACTGTTTTCCACAGTGGCTGCACCAGTTTGCATTCCCACCAACAGTGCATGAGTGTTCCTTTTTCTCCACATCCTTGCCAACACTTGTTGTTTCTTGTGGTTTTGATTTTAGCCATTCTTACAGGTATGAGGTGATGTCTCATTGTGGTTTTGATTATTTACAATAGCCAAATTATGGAAGGATCCCAAAGGTCCATCAATTGATTGCATATATATATACACACACATAAGCCAAGAAACAGACTCTTAACTATAGAGAATGAACTGATGGTCACCAGAGGGGTGGTGGGGGGGTGAAATAGGTGATGGGGATTAAGGAGGGCACTTGTATTGAGCACCAAGTGTTGTATGGAAGTTGTTGAATCACTATATTGTACAACTGAAACAAATATAACACTCTATGTTAACTATACTGGCATTAAAATAAAGACTTTATAATAAAAAAAAGATACCCTTGGGATTTTTAGTTATTTGTGTCAATGAATTTTCTCCTCTATTAAAGAAAATTTGAATTGTTTCCAATAAATTCCAGTAAGTAAAAATGTGTTTTCCAATAAATCAAAATTATTTTTTGCAATAATAATAGCAAATATATTCTTTTTAAAAGGCAATTTTCAAAGGAAAATGTAGTTTAAATAAAAAATTTCTTTGTCTCAAGAAAAAACAGGGACTTGATCTCTGAGTTTGTTAATCATTATTAGGATAGGCATGTGATATTTAGCTTTTAGCTAGCAAATATCTATTATATATAAACATAAAAGGGGAATGGCATGAACGTATCTACATATACAGGTGTGGTGAACAGCACATGTGGAATATGGATAGATTTTTTTTTCACATCCGTGTTGGAGAAAACTATTCCCTAATGTATTTTGTAGAGTTATCTCCTATTTGAAGAGTTATATTCCCTGATATATGTTTATTACTTATAATGTCATAATTTTAAATAATTTCCCCAACTAGTTATTAACAGTTAATATAAAGTGCTAATGAAACTAGGTTATTCAGTATATATATATAAATATATATATATGAATATTTAGAAGGGATACACACTAGTTGAAGATGGATTGAAAAGTTTATTATATTGGCCACAGTCTTGTTAACAGAAGTGCTAGTTCCTCTTATAGCAATACCTAAGAGAAATAAATATAGCTTTGTCATCTGTTTTTACCCATACTAAGCTGAAAAACATTGCTACCAGGTGTATTTCAGTAATTATTAAAAATTTGGAAATTCAGAAGCAGCATTGTGGTGTCTAGAAAAAGTATTCACCTTATTATAGTAGTGAGTATCTGGGATTTATGGAGAGTCAACATACAGAACTGTGTTCTCCTCAAAATTATTATATTCTTCTAGGGACACACATTATGAAGTAAAACTCTGCTGCAAACTTAGTGCCAATGGAAACTTCCTATTTAAGCCCTTGTTATGATTCTCTTAGTATTTGTGGATGTGAAGTGAGATCATTATACAGTTTATCCAATAAAAATGGTGTTGAGGTAAGTGTAGTTTATTCAGATCTATGGTTCCAAGATGTGTGAGAGAGTAACTTCAGTGTTTGCCGTGGTGAACTTTGTATATATTCTTGCATTCTTGTTTTTTAACAGGTCTTAATTACCAAGATGCTATGGGTATTTCAAAAGTTTAGTGGAATTTTTTTAAAAAAATTTTATTCGAGAGAGAGATAGCATGAGCTGAGGGGGAGCAGCAGAGGGAGGGGGAGAAGCAGCCTCCCCACTGAGCAGGGAGCCCCACGTGGGGCTCGATCCCAGGACCCCAAGATCATGACCTGAGCTAAAGACAGATGCTCAACTGACTGAGCCACCCAGGCGTCCCAAAAGTTTAGTTGAATTTTGGCAAGAATGTGAAGGATGCTATATCCTGTTTAACATTATTAAACATAAAAAAGCCACCAGTTCCTCCTGTAGGTACTATGGAGAGTAAATCAAACAAATGAAACCTGTCCTTGTGGATATTACATTTTAGTGAGAAATAGAGATAACAATATGCAATATAGAAGTATGTATTCTTTATGAGGAAGAACGTCAAGTTCATGGAGTAAGCAATAATAAGATTCCAAAGGAAACAACTAGAGGTCTCATAACAAATCATCACAAAGCTGTTCCTTAAACATCAGAAGTTTATTCTCTCACAGTTATGCAGGCTAGAAAATCAAAATGAAGTTACCAACAGCACCTCTCTCCCTCCGAAGGGCTCTTGGGGAGAACCCTCGCCCGCCTCATCTAGCTTGCGGTGACTCCTACTATTCTCTGACTTGTGGCCCCCAATCTCTGCCTCCATCTCTGCCTGACATTCTTCCCCATGTTTCTGTTTCTCAAATATCCCTGACTTTTTCTTATAAGGGCATCAGTCATTGCATTCAGAACACATCTTAAATCCAGGATGATCTCATCTTGAAATCCTTAATTACATCTTTAAAGACTATTTCCAAGTAAGGTCACATTTATAGTTCCTGGAGTTAGGACTTAGACGTATCTTTTTAGGGACACAATTCAATGCACTGAAATGGTTAATAAACAGATCCATTTGCCAGTACTCCACATGTACTGCAAGTAGACCACAAAATTCAGTGGATCAGAGCAAGAGCGTGACAACACAGCAAAAGGCAGAAGTACCAGCATGGTTGGGCTAGTTCCCTCGTCTCCAAGTCCCACTGGGTGATGTATGGACCAGAGGTGGCTCCACACGCTCTCAGCAGCATGAGGGCTGAGCCAGATGCCCTTTCCTAGAGATTGAATAGCAGTAAAGGAGTCACCTTGTGGTGGTCACCTTGACCAACTTAGCTACCTACGTGACTAGCTACTTCAGAGTGCATTCTGCAATGATGTGCAGGGATGTTCAGGGTCATAGTCAACTGCCTCTTTCAACAATTGACCCATCAGTCCTATATATTCTTGGCCAAGTTTACATTTTTATAACTGTATGCTAATGATAGAATAATGGCCCCAAAGATGTCCACACTCTATCCCTGGAATTTCAGAATGTATTGTTTTATATGGCAAAAGAAAATTTGCAGGTGGAATTAAGACTGCTAATTAGCTGACATTAAATAGGGAGATTATCTTGGAATATCTCCATGGGGCCCATGTAATCACAGGGGTCCTTAAATGTGGAAAAGTAAGGCAAGAGTGTTCATCAGAGATGTAGAACATGAGGGACTTGACCCACTATTGCCATCTTTGAAGATGGAGGAAGGGGGCCATAAGCCTAAGATATACAGGACCGCAGACCGAGGATTGCAGTCAGTGTCTAGAACCTGAGAAAGTCTCTTCAGTGACAACCAACAAGGGAATAGGGAGCTCCATCCCACAACCTCAAGGAACTAACTTCTTCCAACACTCTCTGATTAAAGAAACAATTTTTCCCCTAGAACCTACAAAAAACAATGCAGCTCTATCAACACCTTGGCTTTAGCCAAGTGAGACCCATGTCAGATTTCTGACCTCCAGAATTCTAAGATAATGTGTATGTTGTATAACCAGTGAATTTGTAATTTCTTGCACAATGGGGAACCACCAAAATGCTACTGCTCTGCCACTTGGATTTGATACTCTTATAAAGGCTGAGACCAATTGCATTCAGTTTTTGCACAACACTTGATTAGTGCTGTTATCAACGGAATTCCAATCAGCAGGATGAGGCCAACCAGCACCGCTGACCTCAGCATGCACCTCAGATCTCAGCCTACTGAATAAGCCCCAGAGGGGAGCGGTGGGCCTTATTTCAGATGACTGTTTAACCTTCTTTTCTCATGGCTTGTTACACCCCAATAGTAGGATTAATCCAGGCACAGTGAGAAGTGTTGGCAACCCTACATCTCCTTCTTGTCCAGCTAGGATGTAGCTTATCAGTTTTTCATTATAACCGATACAAGGGTTACTGATCTAGGGTTCGTGCTATCTCACTGTGGACATGGGCTACTCCAATTTGGGATCTGCTGTTGAACTTGCTTTGGATTAGTATTACATTGGTTTGGTTAAGCCACGAGAACACTGTCACAAAATATTTGCAGCTTCGATAACCATGAATAACAAAACTCAAAATCACTTGGAAGCTAAGAGAAGCATTTGGATTTGCATCAGTCCAATGAAAAAAGTTGTCCCACTCTGTGTATGTGTGAATGCATGAGGGTGGTCTGCATTTATGAGCAGTCATTGGAGGCGTAAAGCCCAGTCCACCTGGCTATACTCACATGGGCTTTTCTGTTCCCTGGAGGGCCTCAATGGGGAAGACAAACTCTACGGTGAGTCAGATGGCTAGCTGCAGCTCCTGCTTGACATAGGTAGACCAGGTGATTGTTTCACCAGGCTGCAGTGATGAATTTTAAAATAATATACAGAGGTAATATACAGGAAACAGCTTCTACTAATTGAGCGCTAATTGAAGATGTACCATGCCTTGTCTTGGGTATAGCACAAATATGGTATCATATAAAATCCGCTGAGAGTATTTTTTTTTAATTTATTTATTTTGGAGAGAGAGGGAGAGAGTGTGAGCAGGGGAGGGGCAGAGAGAGAGAGGGAGAGAATCTCAAGCAGATTCTGCACTGAGCGTGGAGCCCGATGCAGGGCTTGATTTCACAACCCTGAGATCATGACCAGAGCAGAAACCAAGAGTCAGGCACTTAACAGACTGAGCCACCCAGGCCCCCCCCCCAGCTGATGGTATGTTATCATTCCCACCATACAGCTGAGAAATTTAAAATCCCGTGACATTAAGTAACACAGAGGAGGCTGTATTCAAACCCAGGTTTGAAGTGAAAGAAAAGCAGTGAAGAAAAAGTTATTGGAATCATGTTGCCTTCCCATGAACTAGAAATTAAAAAGTTAGAAGCAACCTTGGTAACAAAATTGCATTAAGCTTGTTGTCTTTCTATCACCTGGAAAATAATATCACACATGAGTAGCCACTGACAGAGTACAGTGCATCGTGGGACTGGATTTGTCTGCATTTGCAGGGGATGGATTCACGATAATGAATATATGGAACCCAGGGGAACACTTTTAATTTACTAACTATGACAAGGGATCTCTGGCTATCATCAGCAAAACTTGCTGTTTGTCCCAGAGCTACCTTCACAAAGTGCTTGTTTTGTTCCATGTTTACTGCTATAAGTAGCATCATTACCAACTGAGAAACTCTCCTAGGATTGACATAATTGAGCTGCCTATTTTACTAAAATTAGTCTTCTAACTTCTGGTCCAGTGTCTGCTTCTGTGCCGCCTCTCTTCCTCCTTCCCTTTAACACTTATCAAATCATCTTTTTTTTTAAATTTTATTATGTTATGTTAATCACCATACATTACATCGTTAGTTTTTGATGTAGTGTTCCATGATTCACTGTTTGCTTATAACACCCAGTGCTCCACGCAGAACATGCCCTCCTTAATACCCATCACCAGGCTAACCCGTCCTCCCCACCCCCCTCCCCTCTAGAACCCTCAGATTGTTTTCAGAGTCCAAAGTCTCTCATGGTTTTTCTCCCTCTCCGATTTCTCCCCCTTCATTTTTCCCTTCCTGCTATCTTCTTTTTTTTAACATATAATTTATTATTTATTTCAGAGGTAGAGATCTGTGATTCATCAGTCTTACACAATTCACAGCGCTCACCATAGCACAAACCCTCCCCAATGTCAATCATCCAGCCACCCCATCCCTCCCACCCCCCATCACTCCAGCAACACTCAGTTTCCTGAGATCAAGAATTCCTCATATGAGGAATTCAAATCATCTATTTCTATTGACTTGTTCCTCAGTGTTTCCTCATACATCCAGATCTGGTTGGAGATACCAACTAAAGTGCAACATCAAAACGTACTGGATGTACAGCTTCTCAAATAGGAAAGAAAATTTCCATGTGAGAGGAAGCAGGTAGATCAGCTGACTCTTACCTACCTGCCCCCCCCCACTATTGTTCTCCTGCCTTAAGTCCCACTGCCATCCACATACGAACCCATGCTAGTCCTCAGTTTAAGGCTCTAGTCAAGTACTGAAGAAATAAATTATTGTCTTGATTACACTTAACTTAGCTGGGTTATATTACCATCTTACTTATGCCAATGTTTCTCTAGTTTTAGTGAGTTGCCAGAAGCACCCAGAAGGCTTGTTAAAGCATAGATTACCAGTCCCCACCCCCAGATTTACTGATTGGGTATTTCTGTGATGAGGCCTAATAATTGCATTTCGAACAAGTTCCCAGGTGACCCTGATGCTGCTGGTCTGGTGATCACATGTTAGAAACCACTACTATATGCTAAGGTACTCAGAAGAGAAGCATGGAAAAATCAGGAACGACTGATGCTCCCCATAATGGCAATTCTCCGATCCTGCTGTGGGCAAGCGTTCTATTAAGTTCCCCCATTCTGGTTGTTCCTACAGCCTCTGAGAGAACTATATGTCACCGCTTTGGTTCTTGACTCTAGCTTCATATTAAAATTGCTTGAAGAAAAATAAATTAAAAATAAATAAGATTACTTGGAGTATTTATTAAGAAATATTCAAAGAGATGCTCAACATCACTGATCATCAGGGAAATGCAAATCAAAACCACAATGAGATGTCACCTCACACCTGTCAGAATGGCTAAAATCAAAACCACAAGAAACAACAAGTGTTGGCGAGGATGTGGAGAAGAAGGAACCCTCGTGCCTGTTGGTGGGAATGCAAACTGGTGCAGCCACTGTGGAAAACAGTATGGAGGTTCCTCAAAAAATTAATAATAGAATTATCCAGCAATTCCACTACTGGGTATTTACCCAGAGAAAATGAAAACACTAATTTGAAAAGATGTATACACCCCTGTGTTTATTGCGGCATTATTTATGATAGCCAAATTATGGAAACAGCCCAAGTGTCCATCGATAGGTGAATGGATAAAGAAGATGTGGTGTATATACATATATACAATAGAATATTATTCAGCCAAAAAAGAATGAAATCTTGCCATTTGCAACAACATGGATGGATTGAGAGAATATAATGCTAGGTGAGATAAGCCATCAGAGAAAGACAAATACCGTATGATTTCATTCATATGTGGAATTTAAGAAGCAAAACAAACAAACAAAGAAAATAAGAGGCAAACCAAGAAACACACCCTTAACTGTAGAGAACACACTGATGGTTACCAGAGGGGAGGCGGGTGTGGGGGATGGGCAAAACAGGTGATGGGGATGAAGAGTACACTTACGACGAGCACTGACTAATGTATAGAATTGTTGAACCAGTATATTGCACACCTGATGCTAATATAACACTGTATATTAATTATACAGGAAGAAAAAGAAAAAGGAGATACTCACACATCGTTAAATCATCTGGCCTGTTGCAGTGCTATATTTTTTAACTCGCCCCCACCTGAAACGCTTCTCATGTGCAGCCAGGGTGTGGTAATGCTGCAAGAACAAAAGGGAGCCAAGTCTACAGGCACCCAGCACTTTCCTAGCCCCTTCCCAACAGACTAGCTCGAAAATCCAAGATTTCCCAAGTCGAGGTTCATTTCATTGGGTTGTACATTCTCTACCTAGAGATGCTGTTTCCCTAAATGATGACACAGTGAATGACTTCAGAATGAGACCCTGCTCCTCTGCGCTCTGCATAGCTACTCTAGGAAGTTGGAACCCTACATTAGGTCAAAAGTTCAGAAACAGGGGCACCTGGGTGGCTCAGTCATTAAGCATCTGCCTTTGGCTCCGATCATGATCCCAGGGTCCTGGGATCAAGCCCCGCATCGGGCTCCCTGTTCCTCGGGAAGCCTGCTTCTCCCTCTCCCACTCCCCCTGCTTGTGTTCCCTCTCTTGCTGTCTCTCTCTCTGTTAAATAAATAAATAAAATCTTTTTTTAAAAAAAAGTTTAGAAATAGTGGAAGTAAAACCAGTGAATCACCCCACCACTCATTAGTAAAAGTTCATTGTGCACACAGCAGAAATAGCATTCCTGAACCAGGGGCACTCAAACCAAACACGGAATGAGGCTCAGAGGTATATTTTTGTAAAGCAGCTTCTATAGGGAGGAGGTAGCGACTGATTATTCTTCACAGTGGTTAGTTATAATATTAGAGTTTTCTTAAGTGATTGGGAATTGGTTAGTGGTTATCTCATCAATTTTGGGAAACAGCTTAAGTTTTGCTTATGAGGCATAAGCAAGAGATGAGTTAGTCTTGCAAAATAAGCTAAATTAAGCTTCGTATTTGAGACTAACCCGGTTTTGTTAGCTGTGGGAATTTTCAAGGCTAACCTCCAGTTGTTTTTGATTTTAACAGTTACAATGCCCCACCCACCAGATTCCGCAGAAGTAATACTGGAAGCGATGTGCAGGTGGTAGGTTAAAGGAACTGATGAAGCAATTCTCCATTTTCCTCCTCCCTCCAGCCCCCTTTTTTAAGGTGAGCTTCCTCTAGCTGCTTTTCTCTCATTCGAATTCCTTTTCCCACCTCGTCACATCCTCCACTGGGGGATGGGAACATCATCACGTCCGGAGCAGGTAAGCCATCTCATTTCAGTGTTTATTCCTGAGGTTTCTGACAATGAACCCTGCTCCATTTTATAATGTTTATGACATTTCTCTATTCTACAAGAATAGAGCACTTACTATGCTTCTGTACTGTTCCAGGGCTCTAGCATCAGTGATTTCATCTTGTATTTCTATGTATATTTGGTTACTAATTCAGATGAGTATCACTAATTTTTAAAAAGTGGAAGGAAGCTATCACTCTGAGCCAGTGTATGTTTGGAAGATAGAACAGTGGTCCGTAAACATACCTACCAATTATCATTCCCCTACCACGAAGCCCCCTAGTGAACAGTTACATCGAGGAGCACATTATAGTGGATATGTGTCTTTCTAATAATTCACTTTTTGGTAGTGTATTATCTATACAAAAGCTATGAGACCGGGTGCATAAAATACCAACCTCTTAACATTTCTTTACTTTTTATAAGCCATGTAAGGCAAAATATTCTGATTGATATTACATTTATAAATTAATTGTAGTTTCCTCTGATGGGAATAAAAATTTTAGCAAAATATTGTTAAAACTCGATAAAAAAAATCAGGGTGAAAAGAAAGCCAAGATGGATGTATCATGGCTTTTGCTAACATTTGGTAAGAAAGGTAATGCACAAACACTTCATGATCTTTTCTTGAATATTGGATAGCATAATAACGGCTATAACAATATAGATTATCTTTTAAATCTGTAAGAACGATGAAATTTTCAAAATGTAACCTGAGAAGGGAAACTAAGAGAAAATGTAAACATAAATTTTTTAAATTTATTTTAAAATATGTTTATTTTAAATAAATAAACTGTTTAATCAAATATGGCACCAATATTTACAATTTTATGTTAATCAGAACTTCTGGTTTTTAAAACATCTATTATTTCTTGAGACCAGCAATGATGAATCAGATTATGAGATCAAATACCTATAATTATCTATAAAACATGCATTAAGACAAGATAGAATTGAAATTTTCTATTATAATTATTTCTTTGACTTGCTCTTGGTTTCTAGTAATGTAAATAAAGCAGTATAATTTTAAAGGAGACGAGAGCTAGAAAGAATATAATTCTCTTTTAGAACAACTCCAATAGACATAATTGTTCAATTGATTTTAAGTTAGTAATTGTTATCTCATGTGCATGAAGTCATGAATACGAAAGGTATTAAAATATTTCCATAATGATTAGGATTGTCATAATTTCCATAAATGGCCATTATTATTATTAAACTTCATTATGAAGTGAATAATTTTGTGTCACTGCCTTTTTTACATATCTGTTTTAAGATGCAGTTCTCTTTTGAGATGATTTTCCTTCCAAGGTTTACTCAAGTTTAATTTGTGTTCATTACTTTTCTTTATGGAGTGGTACTTATTAATGTGCGGCATGGTCAATTCTTTCTAAATTTAAAATTACAAATCATTACCTTAAGCAAAATTTGAAAAATCAAGTATAAATGAATCAGGACAATATTAAATTTTAGCTTGTTCTTTAAGCTTTTCACATGTCAAACAATAATCTCCCGCCAATGGCTTATACAAAGCTCCGTAGATGAAGGAGTCAAAGGTTAGAGTTTGTATGAAACTTCAATTTTTTCTACTGCCTGGAGATTTTTGAGCCTAAGATAAACGAAGTCAGCATGTGTAATGGATAACAGTATGGTGCAGGAAAAAAAAGTATAGACGACAGAGTCAGGCATATATTGGTTCCAGAATCTGGATAAGATTTTTTAAACCTCATCAAGTCCCAGATTCCCGATTAAAAGTCCTTCTAGAAATATTGAGAGCATTAACTATGATCATTTATATAACAAATTAATGTGTGATGCATGATACTTGTTCCATTCTATTTAAGCATTTACTTATTTATTCAACAAATATCTGTGAACACCTATAATGCAAAAGCACTCTGGTAGGCACCAAAGATACTGTGTTAGTAAGAAAGACTTAGTCTCTGCCTACTGGAGTTTAGATGCTTATGCTCAATAGTTTTTACCTTCCCTGTTTCCTGTCTTCATACAACCAGTCTATTTTATCCTGTTTATGAGAACACATTGAGTAGCAGTTTCCCTGCCTGAGAAGTGACCTAATAGTTCTCAAAAATGACATTGATAACAAGAGATGTGTAGTTCTATATCTCAATTACACATGATTTAACATCAGTAGTTAATACAATTAATCCATCAGTTAACTAGATTTTTTTGAAAGTGAAATGATACCAAGTATGTCCTCTGCCTCTGGGGATACAGTAGTGACAAAGACAGAAAATGCCCTAATGGTTTGTAAAAAAACTGCTGGAGAAGGGGGGCCAGACTGTAATGGAATAAGAGTTAGAGTGGAAGGTGAAGAAATGAAAAACTATCATAGATTACTATTTTGAGATATTTGTGAAATTTAAAAAACAAATAGAATAAGAGTTATATTGGCTAGTGAAGTATTTTTTTGAAATTTTTTTTAAGAAACCTGAGCCTTTTTAATGCAGATGTGTAGAGAGGTAGAGTTGGAAAGGACACCACCAATGATTCAGGTTTTCTGAATAGATGGTTGAATTGGCTACAATAGGATGGGTCACCTCTTCGATTGCGGTAAGGTGGGAGGGGGGCCAAATGTGTGCTGAGGTAGGAATCTCTGTCAAGAGTAAGACTGATGTTTTTCTGGTCAGGTGGATTTTGGATAGAGAGGAACTGTGGATTATTGTAGGGCAAGAAAGTGAAATGGTGGATGTTGGTATTTAAACTCAATAGTAAGAGAAGTGGCAGAGATTTTCAGGTGATGGGCTGGAGGTCATGATGGGCTGGCAGAACAGGTGTATGTGTAGATAGGCGATTAAAGCAATGAAGCAGATAAACTGGAAGATTAGGAATTTGTGCTCAATGAGTTATTTGGGTTTAATCAAATCTATTTTAAATCATCACAATTAAAGATTAGTAGTTAATGGTTATATACGTTCCATACCTATAAAGGAAATGAAAGACATTGAAAATTCATTGTCGCTTTTGTGGGATTGGAGCAGAAATCTAATAATTTGAGTAGAAGATGTGGCCTAACAGAGGCCTTTTCTCTCAGATTCCACACAGTAGGGGCGTCAAAGCTAGTAAAGCCTTAATCTCACCCTTCAGTGTCTCATAAAACTAAAAACTTCAATTTTGACCCAATGGATGCAAAGGCTGTGTAAAGAGCCTTTTCTACCTGAAATGGAACAATTTCATCCTTCTGCTGAGTTTTCCACTTTACAAAAGCATCAGTTTTCCAACAGACTGCCTTTGCATTGGTTTTACTGAGCAAAGAAAGCTGCTTTTATTGAAGTCCCTGCTGGTGGGCTGGCCAAAGCTTCACTTTTCCTCTGAGGAAGAAGCACCAGGGGGCCTGAGCTTGTTAAGCATTAAAAACAGAGTTGGTATTTCAACAATAAATTCTGCTTTCCATCTTGCTTAGATATTTCTAGAAGTGAATGGGTTTATTTCAGTGACTTAATTTGATTTAAAATTTCAGAGAATGAATTTCTGATAATGTGATAAAATTATTTGGGGTCCCACCTTTGTTAGACCAAGTACAAGTAGAGCATATGGGACATAATGTGGCTAGTAAAAGTGAACAAATTGTGTCACATACCTAAAATCACCATGTCTACCCTATGTTTAATATTTTTATGATAAAATTTATTGCTCTAATTACCATACAACCCTACAAATCAAAACAGTAATTGTGTTGCTTTCTAGACATGACGTTTTATGTTTGGGTTTGTATTTTTCATTTTGTTCTTTCATTTCTCCTCTAACATCCCAAGTTTCCTAGGATGAATTTGATAATCACACAGACCTTGCTGGAAAGATCTACAAGCAAAGATAGGGCAATGTAATCTATAAAGGACCCAGATACTTTAACATCTATGTGACCTATAAGTATGCAAGATGCATATAGATATTTTTATAGGCTATTCTTTATTACAGATGTTCTCAGGATACAAGTAAAACCAAATCTCACTTATTCTCCTTATAGTTTAATATACAATAAATTATTAACAGTAGATAACACAAAGAAAATAATTCAGTGAATGGCACGAAAATAATTCAGTGATGTGGTCCTGCAGATTGGACACCTGAAACGGGGCACAATAAGGTTGAAATTAAAGATGTGCTGAGTTCTTCATGTCATGGGTTCTGGTCTGCTCTGTATCTACTGGGGAATAACTTTTTAAACCAATATGAAGGCAGCATGTGAGCTACCTGCCAACACTGGCAAATCTTATAAATGTAAGGGTTAAAAGTGTAAGCACTGATGGAGGGATTTTCTTTGCAAATCACCAGAACATAAGTTTTGGATGGTCACATTAATTTTCTCCATCTCACAAATGGCTCTTTGGTTAAATTTAGAACATTATATTAGTAAAGTCTGGTTAAAAAGCAAATCGTAATAAAGTACAATGTCAAGAAATCTATAGAAAACACAATATCACAATAGCAACTATATACATACATTACACACTTTTTCCCCAATGAACAAGTGATTTATTTGAAAAGCTTATTTAAAATGCTAGAGAATTCTTCAATTATACTGATTTTTACTTTATTACACATCTTTTATTTAAAGGCATGATCAATAGATTTAGGGTTTTGTTTTGTTTTACATTTCAATAATCCACCCACCTTAAAATTTAAAGTAGGTTTTACAATTTGTTTTCAAGAGTATCCATTTTCTTAGACATAATGTAAATTTTGGTACAGATTTTTCTTGTGCTTATTTTAGCCACCACTTTCGTATACTCAAGAAATCAAAGAATCACTAGTCCCTTAAGTGAGACATAGTATTAAGCTGAATATTTTTCACACTCAGAAGCCATAATGGATGAATTGGGAAATCTGCCACCCTTCTCTTCCAATTGAAAAAAACACCATAAATTATCATTAGTTGATAGACTTTCAGCTGAACCTTCAGGTATCTATATATTTGAAAAAGTCAAACATGGAGGAAAACATTAATAACAAAAATTTAATTGTCAAAAGTAATAAGAATTATGTGATATTTCATTACATAATTAAATATATCAGAAGATAATTTGTATTCAGGAAGCATTTGTTGTGCTTATAACCTACAGCTTAATTTAAACTTAAAATAATTGTTATTTTGCATTTATATAATCTACATAAAGTTTTTAATTCCAAAACCAAAATAAATGTGAACTTGAAAGATTCTAAATTAATCTCATTTCCATAGGCTTCTGTATTTTTTCCTGTGGAAACACAAAGGGAATTATTCAGACAGCAGAATGTTCGCACTACTACCTTTTATATGACGTGTATAAAGTAAGGAGTACCTAGTCTTTGCATATCCTGTGAAATGAATGCCTTTCTAGAGAGATAGCTTTGAGGACAGTGAGCCTAATGAGGTGATTGGGCAGTAATTAAGCCCCTCACTAGCCCCCACTTATGTTTGTTTTGAAGGGAGTTCTGTGAATGAATGGATGTACTAATAGTCTGATTAATATTGTGGTCAGACTTACTTTCAAAGGGAAATATGATCTGTAAGTCACCAATATCTAGGAGAATTCTTTATTTTTTGTTTTGTATAGCAGGGGTTTTACTGTTTGCTATTAATTTTTGCCAACTGTTGGATTCTTTAGCTAAGTGGTCAAAGTATATTGTATGAATACATTTTAAGACCTTCATATTATTTAGGATAGACTAAATTGTTATATTGGACCAAAATATACAATGGCTCAGCGTATTAGAATTTACATTGTGTTCATAAAGCTGTTTAAATCAGACTCTGACACTCCATTTGTTATTTCATGATTTCCCAGAGCATACATTCTCGGTATGGGCCAGATCATCCAAGGGGGTCAGAATTGGTGGGGTTTTTTGGGGGGGGGCGGCGAGGGGAGCGTGAAATGGGTAGGGGTGACAACAATTTTAGTATTACAATAGTCTGTGGTCCTCCGAAGGGCCACAGTATGTAAACAGTTATATAGGACAGTATATTCATGGTATTACAATTTGATGGCAAGGAAGGATTATGAAAAAGTCCAAAACCATCTCTTAGCGAAGGTAATAATGGAAAGGCGAGTTGAGAGACTATTCTAGGGACTTATTCTTGTTTTTTTGCTTCCATTTAACAGAAGATGATAACCAAAGAGTGTGTATAGAAGGGTTTTATGACCAAGTAAGGGAGTGGTTGGAAACACTCCTGCCCATAGTGATTGACTAAAATACAGTCACAGGACTGCAGCTAACTTCAAGCGCAGCTGGGAAATGTAGGCCAGCTATGTGTCCAGGAACACAAAAACAAGTTTTAGTGAATAGCTAGTGATCCTTAAATTCCGATTCATAGGTGTGTACCTATCACAGAGTGCACGTTCAATGAGTGTTTCCTGAATTGTTTGCTGAGCTGATGTACGGATCTCCATGTCAGCTTCTTCCGACATAACTCAGATTCCAGCTCTATAGATCTGGTCAGTGGATTGTTGGCCAGTTATGGAGAATTGTGAATTCATTTCACTTTCATGGGATTCTTCCTTATTCAGTGTTGATATAATTAACCAGTATTTCTGTGAATTTAGTCTAGGCTTTTGCTGTGTCTTTTTGTGTAACATTATTTTGACATTTAAATATGAATTTCTTGGGCGCCTGGGTGGCTCAGTTGGTTAAGCGACTGCCTTCGGCTCGGGTCATGATCCTGGAGTCCCTGGATCGAGTCCCACATCAGGCTCCCCGCTCAGCGGGGAGTCTGCTTCTCCCTCTGACCCTCCCCCCTCTCATGTGCTCTCTCTCTCTCTCTCATTCTCTCTGTCTCAAATAAATAAAATCTTTAAAAAAATATGAATTTCTTATATAAAGTGGCTTTTATCACTAATCTAATAAATACCTTTTTTTTAAGTGCCTTTTTATAAAAAGACTTATTTTCTTTAGAGTGCATGAGAGTGGGTTGGGGGGTTGACAGAGGGAGAGGAAATCCTCAAGCAGACTACCCACTGAGTGGGGAGCCCCACATCGGGCTCAGTTCCAGGGCCCTGAGATCATGACCTGAGCTGAAATCAAGAGATGGGTGCTTAACCAACTGAGCCACACAGGTGCCCCTAAAAACTGCTTTTTGAGCAATTATTTGTATAGACATAAGACAAGTCATCCTGAGTGAAGAAGCAGTACTTTACAAGCACCAAGTGACAAAATTGTTTATACCACAATATAGCTTGGGATTGCTTATATTGGAGAGGACTGTAGATAAAAACTACCTTAAAAGGCAAACTGGGTGCTTACAATTTTAGGGAATACTTTGGATTAGAATTTTTGTCCTTGATTCCATTTTATATAACACAATCTTCTGAAAAATTTCCTAGAGATGAACCTATTCGTTTCAAAAAATACTTAGTTCAGGATCAGATTTGAGTTAATACGGCTTGGGGAGAAAAAAAAATAATACTGTTATGACAAGGAAGAAACTTTGATTCTGGACCTCACCATGAAACGCACAGATCCTTAAATCACTCTATCTTAATTTTCTGGTAAAAAAATGAAGAGCCTCCTTAGGTAAACTTTATATTTTCTTCTGCTTTATTGGCAATGATACAGAAAGGCTCCTCTCTTTCTAAATCTCCTTTCTGCTCTTGAGTGATAACAGATTTTAGTTTAATGTCCACTAGGCATCTTGAGAACAGACAGTCTTATTTGTCGAACAAGTATTCATGTCAGTATTTTCAGCTGTAATTACAGTGCATATTCACTTTCTATTTTGTATTTCTGACTGACATATGTTGAGTGATTATGATCTCCTCCACTCTGTTAAGAATATTTAAAGTGTTATTTACTCAAAAAATCTTAGGAAGAGACTCTTTTACTCTTTACATTTTATAAAGGAGAATATTGAGGTGGAAGAATGAATGGCCCAAACAGAGGTTGTCCGTAGAGAGCCAGATTTGGATCTAAGGCTGGCTGACTCCAAAGGTCACCTCATCACAACTGGGAATTGTTCTCCATAACCTGGCCACAAATATTTAACAAAGGAAAATCTCATGTTTCTTACTAATTTGTCCACAATTTGAAGCTGAAATTTAAGGAAATAAATTTATTTTTACCTTTTATAATTTTCCCAAGGTTTTTGGAAACCAAATGGTCTTAATTTTAAGCATAATTATAATTTTCATTTTCTCTGTAAAACATTTCTAGATATCTTAACATCATTTTGACAGGTAACATTGGGCTTTCTGAGGAAATTAGATAATCTTGTTGGGATATGTAACCAAATCTACAGGGCCTGATACTGGGGCAATCATTCATGAATTTGAAGAAGTCTAGGCAAAATATTTGAGTATGTACATAATTGTTAATTGTGGAGCTCTAATTTCCTTAGACTGTTCAAGATTATTAAGTGATGGATTAGTGGAGCTGAGTATCAGTTTAAAAACTTGTTGTAGGGGCACCTGAGTGGCTTAGTTGGTTGAGCATCTGACTTTGGCTCAGGTCATGATCTCAGGGTCCTGGGATCAAGCCCTGAATGGACTCCCCACTCAACAGGGAGTCTGCTTGTCCCTCTCCCTCTGTCTCTCCCCCAGCTCGTGCTGGCTCAATGCATGTGCGCGCTCTCTCTCTCTCTCTCATAAAATCTTTGGGGGAAAAAAACTTGTTGTATAATACTGTCAGGCTTTATTACAATCAAATTGTAGAAATTCATGTGTTCCAATTCCTATAATATGATAATATAAATGTAATTAGGGTAATTGCCATTAACTGAAACTCATAACCTTCTTAATTTGAATTTTAAAAAATTAAAGAAAAAAATTAGAAACAAGCCAAACAAAAATCCAAAAGAATGTGATTTCTACATACTACCAGTGTAGTCTAAGGAACATTTGACAACCAGAGAGAGCTATTTATGTATTACAATAACTGAACTTAACCTTCTTTTTATTTTTTTATTAAAGATTTTATTTATTTATTTGACAGACACAGCGACAGAGAGAGAGAACACAGGCAGGGGGAGTGGGAGAGGGAGAAGCAGGCTTTCAAAGGAGCAGGGAGCCCGATGCGGGGCTCCATCCCAGCACCCTGGGATCATGACCTGAGCCGAAGGCAGACGCTTAACCAACTGAGCCACCCAGGGGCCCCTGAAATTAGCCTTCTTTTTAAATGAGGCAGTAATCTTTTCAGAGATGGCACTAGCTAAATGTCCTTTCACCTAATGATTAGTGATTATTATTGATGAAAAATTATGTCACCAAAGCAGCTGATTTCTACTGTGCCCACATTCTCATCAGCAGGCAATAAACTCTACAGGATTTATCCTTAGAGTAGAGAAATAATTTAAATATATTATTGTAGTGGAAAATAATTTGGAAGACACTTTAAGTTTTAAGTTTTAAATTAAGATGACTTACATATTAAGAGCATTGTTGCCAAATTCTCTTTAAGGAAGCTAGGTTTTATTTTGGTTTTGATTTTTTTGATCATTAGAAAATTGATCAATTCAGGCTTCTTGATTTCTTTGAACTAACTGCATATCTCTCCTAAATAAGGAATTCAAATATTCAACAATTTTTTGAACTTTATTGTAGCATGGATATGATCACTTTCTATCAGGAAGCTATTTAAGATGGATTATTGCAGGGAACCCTGGGTGGCTCAGTTGGTTAAGCAGCTGCCTTCCACTCTGGTCATGATCCCAGGGCCCTGGAATCGAGTCCTGCATTGGATTCCCTGCTCAGTGGGGAGCCTGCTTCTCCCTCTGCCTGCTCCCCTTGGTTATGCTCTCTCTCTCTCTGACAAAAAAATAAAATCTTTAAAAAAATGGATTATCACAGGGCGCCTGGGTGGCTCAGTCATTAAGCGTCTGCCTTCAGCTCAGGTCATGATCCCAGGGTCCTGGGATCGAGTCCCACATGGGGCTCCCTGCTCGGCAGGAAGCCTGCTTCTCCCTCTCGCACTCCCCCTGCTTGTGTTCCTGCTCTCGCTGTCTCTCTCTCTGTCAAATAAATAAAATCTTAAAAAAAATGGATTATCACAAATTAACAATCCTACACATGATTTGAGACTCTCCGTATTTTCAACTTCAAAGAAAACAGATTTATTTGAGGGAAAATCTTACCCTATGTCTGTCTTAGAGGGTAATAATTTTTATACATGTATGAAAAATGTATAAAATGTTCCGTAACTAGAAGTCAGATGGCAATTAATAGGAAAATAGCAGTGCCTTTTTTTTTTCAAGCAAATACTCTATCCAAATACATTTCATAATATATTGATGATTTTCATGTAAAGTTTTAAATGTGTCTCATATTTGGTTCATTCAGCCAATATTTAATGTCTCTTTATGCTATACTGTCTTAAGATCTAGGTACAACATATGGTGGAAAATGGCCAAAAATAGACCAAAGTATATATTCCCTATCTCAGTTAATGGCAATAACTTTTCTCTAGTCTTTGAAGTCAATCTTTTACTCCTTGCTTTCTCTCATACACATATCCAATCCTTTACCATATTTTGTCAATTTTACCTTCAAAGTATTTTCAGAATCTAATCACTTTATACCACTTTAACTGCCAAAAACATTATATATGTTTATATGTGTGTATGTATTTACACAGACACACAATACATATCACACCAATAAAGCATACTCAAAAAGGCTATTGAAGATCAATGGAACAGAATATTAATCCAGAAATAAACCCACAATTATATGGTCAGTTAATCTTTGACAAAGCAGGAAAGAATATCCAATGGGAAAAAGATAGTCTCTTCAAAAATGGTATTGGGAAAACTGAACGGCAATATGCAAAAGAATGAACCTGGGCTACTTTCTTACACCATATGCAGAAATACACTCAAAATTGACTAGAGATCTAAATGTAAGACCTGAAACCATAAAAATTCTAGAAGAGAACACAGGCAATAATTTGATATCAGCTGTAGCAAATTCTTTCTAGATATATCTCCTGAGGTGAGGAAAATAAAAGCAAAAATAAACTATTGGAACTACATCAAAATAAAAAGCTTCTGCACAGTGAGGAAACAATCAACAAAACTGAAAAACAACCGGCAGGGAGAAGATATTTGTAAAATGACATATCTGATAAAGGGTTAGTATCCAAAATCTATAAAGAATTTATAAAGCTCAACACCCAAAAAACAAATAATCCATTAAAAAATGGGCAGAAGACATGAACAGACATTTCTCCAAAGGAGACCTACAGATGGTCAACAGACATGTGAAAACAGGGAAATGCAAATCAAATGAGAGATATCACCTCACGCTTATCAGCATGGCTAAAATCAACAACACAAGAAACGACAGGTGTTGGTGAGAATGTGGAGAAAAAGGAACCCTTGTGCACTGTTGGTGGGATTGCAAACTGGTGCAGCCACTGTGGAAGCTAGTATGGAGGTTCTCTAAAAAGTTAAAAATAGAACTACTTTATGATCCAGCACTACTAGGTACTTACCGAAAGAGTACAAGAACACTAACTCAAATGGATCCAGGCACCCCTATGTTTATTGCATCATTATTTACAATAGCCCAGATATGGAAGCAGCCCCATTGATTGTCCATTGATCGATGAATGGATAAAGATGTGGTATATATACAATGGACTACTATTGACCCATAGAAAAGGAACCTTGCCATACGCAATGACGTGGATGGAGCTAGGGAGTATAATGCTAGGCAAAATAAGTAAGAGAAAGAATACCATATGATTTCTCTCGTGGAATTTAAGAAACAAGCAAAGCGCAAAAAAAATGATAGACAAATCAAGAAACAGACTCTTCTTTTTTTTTTTAAGATTTTATTTATTTGAGAGACACAGTGAGAGAGGGAGCACAAGCAGGGGGAGTGGGAGAGGGAGAAGCAGGCTCCCCACAGAGCAGGGAGCCTGATGTGAGGCTTGATCCCAGGACCCTGGGACCATGACCCGAGTCGAAGGCAGACGCCTAACAACTGAGCCACCCAGACTCTTAATTATATGTGTGTGTGTGTGTGTGTATTTACAAACTAATGGTTATCAGAGGGAGGTTGAGCGGGGGGATGAGTTAAGTCTGTAATAGGGATTAACGAGTACACTTGTCCTGATGACCACAGGGTGATGTATGGAAGTGTTGAATTACCATTTTGTACACCTGAAATTACTATTACACTGTTAACTGGAATTAAAAACTTTTAAAATGGCTATTGAATTCAATAAAATAGTAATTAAAGATTTTATATTTTCCTTCATTTCTCCTGAAGTAACTGGTTCTAGATTATTTATTTTACAGTAAATATGTGAAATAAATAAGTATACTTTCAGCTATTAAAAACTATTTCATTTTATTTTTTCAATAAAGCTTTCTCATGATAATGTGATATGTGGGAATTGGAAAAAGAAACAATCGATTAGTGAAATTTTTGCATTTATATCTCACATTTTTTAAATAACTTGGGTCAGCTTATTATATATGGATATTAACCAATGTAAATCATCCCAATAAATATGGATACTTCTGAGATTATAGTTCTGAGATAGGAAATAATTGTTTCTGCCTAACCAATGTTGATGCCTTTGGTTATTCTCATTTCAAGGGATTTATTTCCATTAATTTCTTTTTAAAAAGGGAAAGATTGCATATTAGACATCTTTCTACACATTTTCAAGTGCAATTTATATTTTTTTACTTTTTCAACTGTACATTTTACATATAGTTTATCATAAATTTAAGGGAAACAATGTTTCTATTCTGCTAAACGCTGTTCTTGATGATGATATCCTGTTGATCCTGGTAGATCTAAGGGTCAAGCTTTATTTATAACCTAAAGGATTTGCCATCTTTACTCAGAGTTGCCAGTTGATGGGTGAAATAAAGGCTATTCTTAGTTTTTTTAGTGGAGAGAAACATTGTTTTTACTATAGAAGACATATGTCATATGCTAGAAGGTACTGCTAGATTGAAATAAATTTTAGAAGCTTAGAAGAGATGATAGAAGTCACAAATGATGAATTTTTTCATTTTATTTTCCTTTTGCATTTAAGTGAAATGTCTCCTCATCTTCTTTTTTATGTTTCTTTTCAACAGATTAAACTCTAATGAAACTAACCCAATGCACTCAACATGCAGGCTCCTAATATTCTATGATTAAGTGACAGTATTAGATGATTCACTTCATTAAGGTACATAAACCCATGAGTAATAATGAATTAGTTGAACATGTAGGCTTGCCATTTGATATTGGTCATTTGATATTTAAGAAACCATCATTTTAAGTTAGTTTTTGATAGATTATTATAATTTCAGTATTGACATACTTGTTTACTACTCAGTAGAAAGCATGAATATTTCTGAGAAATCCTGGATTAGATACAAGAAACATCAAAATGCAATGTAATATTATAATGTAAGTGAAAAATAGAGGAAATGTCCCATTTTCTCAGAATCTAGTATAACAGAGATGAGTATCTTATATTTAATAGGTGATTCCTAGAAGAAAAGCTTTGATATTTCCTTTATATAATGTGTGCTGATTTTAACTATGTTAGACATTAAGCAGTTTGTATATTTTCTTCCCTTTCACTGGTGTGTAGGCTACTTAAGGCAAAGATAATGTCTTAATTGTTCTGTACCTTAACAGAAAGGAAGACCCCTAAACTTGCCAGCTCATAGTGAGAAAGGTGACTTACTATTTTTTAAAAATAACTCTACAGCCATAGCAGAATTAACTATGTAGGCATGAAATGGTTTTGTAGACATAAAATACAAAAGCCAAAAAGCAACTTCAATTTTCTTTGGAGATGTCTTGATTTTGTAGGGACAGTGCTTTTGTACCAACTAAGATAAAATTCACTGGTACTTAAATTTTAAGGGTCCATTTACTTGTTAATGACATAAAGTTTCTGACAGATTCAAAATACATATTAAGTTGATTTTTGAGTGTGTAACTGTTGTATTGTTGGGCAATTTTGTCACTGCTCAATTTTTTTCAATCAAACAATTATTTTAAATTGAAGTATAGTTGAAATATTAGTTTCAGGTCTATAACATAGTGATTCAATATTTATATACATTACAAAATGATCATCACAATAAGTCTAGTTACCATATATCACCATACAAAGTTACTATAGCATTATGGACTATATTCCTTATGCTGTACTTTATGTTCTCATGTCTTTATTATTTTATAACTGGGAATCTGTAACTTTCAATTCTTTTCACCTATTTTCATCATTTCCCCAGCCCTCACCTATAGCAACGACCTCTTTGTTCTCTTAATTTGAGTCTGTTTGTTTTGTTATTATATTTTAGAGTCTCCATAAAACTTTCTTTGTCTAACTCATTTACTTTGCATATGCCCTGTAGGTACATCCATTTTATAGCAAATAACACATTTCATTCTTTTATGGCTGAGTAACATTGCATTGTATATATACCATATCTTTATCCATTCATCTATTGAGGCACACTTTGGTTGCTTCCATATTTTGGCAATTGTAAATAATACTACAATGAACATAGGGGTGCATATGTCTTCTCAGATTAGTGTTTATCTTTAAATAAATACCCAGTAGTGAAATTGCTGGATCATACGGTATTTTTATTTTTAATTTTTTGAGGAGCCTCCATAGTGTTTTCCACAGTGGCTGTACCAATTTACCTTCTACCAACAGTGCAGAGGGGTCCCTTTTATCCACATCCTCGCCAATACTAGTTATGTCTTGTCTTTTGGTTGCTGATCATTCTGGCAGGTGTGGGGTGATATCTTATTGTGGTTTTGTTTCGCATTACCTGATAAATAGTCATGTTAAGCATCTTTTCATGTATCTTTTGGAAACCTTTATGTTGTCTTTGTAAAAATGTCTATTCAGGTCCTTTGCCCATTTTTTAATTGGATTGTTTGTTTTTATGCTTTCAGTTGTATGGGTTCTTTATATATTTTGGGTGTTAGCCCCTCATTGGGTATATCATTGGCAAATAGCTTCCCCCATTCAGTAGGTTGCTTTTTCATTTCATTTTGTTGATGGTTTCCTTTGCTGTACAAAAGCTTTCCAGTTTGATTTAGTTTCAGTTGTTTACTTTTCTTTTGTTGCCCCTTGCCTGTGGAGACAGATAAAATTTATATATATTGCTAAGACCAATGCCCAAGAGTATACTGCCTGTGTTCTCTTTTAGGAGTTTTATGGTTTCAGTTCTTGTATTTAGGTGATTAATCCATTTTGAATTTACTTTGTGTATGGTGTAAGAAAGTGGTCCATTTTCATTCTTTTGCATGTAGCTGTCCAGGTTTTCCAGCACCATTTATTGAAGAGATTTTTCTCCATTGTATATTCTTGCCTCCTTTGTCATAGATTAACTGACGATATAAACATGGGTTTATTTCTCAGCTGTTTAGTTCTATTGATATGTCTGTTTTTGTGCCAATACCATACCATTTTGATTACTGTATCTTTGAAGTATAGTTTGAAATCTGAGTGTATAATATCTCCAACTTTTTTTTCTTGCTCAAGATTGCTTTGACTATTAGGAGTGTCTTGTGGTTCCATCCAAATTTTAGTATTTGTTCTAGCTCTGTGAAAAACGTTAATTGTATATTAATAGGAATTGACTGATTCTGTAGATTGCTTTGGGTAGTATAGGCATTTTTTTTTTAAAGATTTTTATTTATTTATTTGAGAGACAGAGAATGAGAGACAGAGAGCATGAGAGGGAAGAGGTTCAGAGGGAGAAGCAGACTCCCTGCTCAGCAGGGAACCCGATGTGGGACTTGATCCCGGGACTCCAAGACCATGACCTGAGCTGAAGGCAGTTGTTTAACCAACTGAGCCACCCAGGCACCCCTGGGTAGTATAGGCATTTTAACAATATTCTTCAAATCCATGGGCATGGAATATCTTTCTATTTGTGTTGTCTTCAATTTATTTCACAATGTCTTATAGTTTTCAGAGTATAGGTCTTTCACCCTTGGTTAAATTTATTTTTAGGTATTTTTTTGATGCAGGTGTAAATAAGATCGTTTTTTAAATTTATCTTTCGTCTTCTTTGTTATATGTATTAATGCAACAGATTTCTGTATATTAATTTTGTGTTCTGCAAACTTACTGAATTCATATGTTCTACCAGTTTTTGGTGGAGTTTTTAGGGTTTTCTGTACATAATATCATGTCATCTACAAGTAGTGACAGTTTTACTTTTTCCTTACCAATGTAGATGTCTTTTATTTCTATTTCTTGTCTGATTGCTGTAGCTAGGGCTTCCAGTTCTATGTTGAATACAAGTGGCAAGAGTGGATATCCTTGTCTTATTACTGACTTTGAGAAAAAGCTTTCAGTGTTTCATCATTGAGTATGATTTTAGGTGTGGTGTTATTATATGGTTTTAAATATGTTGAGGTAGTTCCCTCTATACCCACTTTGTTGAGAGTTTTTATCCTAAATGGATGTTGAATTTTCTCAAATGATTTTTCTGCCCCTATGGAAATGATCATATTTTTCTTTCATTTTGTTAAGGTGGTGTATCATGTTGTTTGATTTGTAGCTATTGAACCATTCTTGCATCCCTGGAATAAATCCCACTTGATAATGGTGTATGATCCCTTTAATGTATTGTTAAATTTGGTTGGCTAATTATTTCAGGATTTTTGCATCTGTGGTCCTCAGAGATATTAGCCTGTAATTGTTTTTTCCAGTGTCTTTTTTGGCTTTGATATCAGCGTTACACTAGATTCATAGAATGAATTTGGAAGCATTTCTTCCTTTTTAATTTTTTTTTTTTTACTGATTAAATTTGTTTACTAGTAATCAGACTGTTCAGATTTTGTATTTCTTCCTGATTCAGTTTTGGGAGATTATGAATTTCTAAGAAAATACCAATTTCTTCTAATTGTCCATTTCATTGGCTTATAATTTTTCAGAGTAGTGTCCTCTAATATTTTGTATTTCTCTATTGGTTGTAACTTCTCTTTCATTTCTGATCGTATTTAATTGGATTCTCTCTCTCTCACTCTTTTTTTTTTTTCCCCCATGATAAGCCAGGACAAAGTTTAATCATCTTGATTATCTTTTCAAAGAACCAGCTTAGTTTTCATTATCTTTTCTATTTTCTTCACCTTAATTTTATTTCCACTCTGGATATTATTTTTTTCTACTAACTTTGGACTTTCTATCTTCTTTTTTTCTAGTTCCTTTAGCTGTAAGGTGAGATTGTTTGACATTTTTCTTGCTTCTGGAAGTAAGCCTGTATTACTATAAATTTTCCTCTTAGAACTGCTTTTGCTATATCTCATAGACTTTTTAAAATAATTCCATTTTTGGGTGCTGGGTGGCTCAGTTGGTTAAGTGACTGCCTTCAGCTCAGGTCATGATCCTGGAGTCCTGGGATCGAGTCCCACATCAGGCTCCCTGCTCAGCAGGGGGTCTACTTCTCCCTAAGACCATCTTCCCTCCCGTGCTCTCTGTCTCTCATTCTCTCTCTCTCAAATAAATAAAATCTTTAAAAAAAATTTAAAAAAATAAATAAAATAATTCCATTTTCATTTGTTTCAAAATATCTTTTCCTTTAAATTTATTTTGTTAAGTTAATCACCATACATTACATCATTAATTTTTGTTTTAGTGTTCCATGATTCATTGTTTGTGTATAACACCCAGTGCTCCATGCAGAATGTGCCCTCCTTAATACCCATCACCAGGCTAGCCCATCCCCCCACCCCACTCCCGTCTAGAACCCTCAGTTTGTTTTTCAGAGTCCATCGTCTCTCATGGTTTGTCTTCCCCTCCGATTTGCCCCTTTCATTCTTCCCCTCCTGCTATTTTCTTTTTTATTTTTCTTAACATATATTGCATTATTTGTTTCAGAGGTACAGATCTGTGATTCAACATTCTTGCACAATTCACAGCGCTCACCATAGCACGTACCTCCCCAATGTCTATCATTCAGCCACCCCATCCCTCCCAATCCACCCCCATTCCAGCAACCGTCAGTTTGTTTCCTGAGACTAAGAATTCCTCATATCAGTGAGGTCATATGATACATGTCTTTCTCTGATTGACTTATTTCACTCAGCATAAGACCCTCGAGTTCCATCCACGTTGTTGGATGGCAAGATCTAAATCCTTTCGATGGCTGCATGATATTCCATTGTATATATATACACCACTTCCTCTTTATCTATTCATTTGTCAACGGACATCTTGGCTCTTTCCAAAGTTTGGCTATTGTGGAAATTGCTGCTTAAACATCGGGGTGCATGTACCCCTTCGGATCCATACATTTGTATATTTAGGGTAAATACCCAGTAGTGCAATTGCTGGATTGTATGGTAGCTCTATTTTCAACTGTTTGAAGAACCTCCATACTGTTTTCCAGAGGGGTTGCAACAGCTTGCCTTCCCACCAACAGTGTAGGAGGGTTCCCTTTACTCCGCATCCCCGTCAACATCTGTCGTTTCCTGACTTGTTAATTTTAGCCATTCTGACGGGTGTGAGGTGGTATCTCGTTGAGGTTTTGATTTGGATTTCCCTGATGCTGAGAAATGTTGAGCAGTTTTTCATGTGTCTGTTGGCCATTTGGATGTCTTCTTCGGGAAAAATGTCTGTTCATGTCTTCTGCCCATTTTTGATTGGATTATTTGTTCTTTGTGTGTTGAGTTTGATAAGTTCTTTATAGATTTTGGATACTAGCCCTTTATCTGATATGTCATTTGCAAATATCTTCTCCCATTCTTTTGGTTGTCTTTTGGTTTTGTGGACTCTTTCTTTTGCTGTGCAAAAGCTTTTTATCTTGATGAAATCCCAGTAGTCAATTTTTGCACTTGCTTCCCTTGCCTTTGGTGATGTGTCTGGGAAGAATGTGCTGCAGCTGAGGTCGAAGAGGTTGCTGCGTGAGTTCTCCTTTAGGATTTTGATGGACTCCTGTCTCACGTTTAGGTCTTTCAACAATTTTGAGTCTATTTTGTGTGTGGTGTAAGGAAATGGTCCAGTTTCATTCTTCTGCATGTGGCTGTCCAATTTTCCCAACAAGATTTGTTGAAGAGACTGTCTTTTTCCATGGGACATTCTTTCCTGCTTTGTCAAAGATTGGTTGACCATAGAGTTGAGGATCCATTTCTGGGCTCTCGATTCTGTTCCATTGATCGATGTGTCTGTTTTTGTGCCAGTACCATACTGTCTTGATGATGACAACTTTGTAATAGAGCTGGAAGTCCGGAATTGTGATGCCGCCAGCTTTCCTTTTCTTTTTCAATATTCCTCTGGCTATTCGGGGTCTTTTCTGCTTCCAACAAATTGTAGGGTTATTTGTTCCATTTCTTTGAAAAAAGTGGATGATATTTTGATGGGGATTGCATTGAATGTGTAGATTGCTCTAGGTAGCATTGACATCTTCACAATAGTTGTTCTTCCAATCCATGAGCATGGAACGTTTTTTCCATTTCTTTGTGTCTTCCACAATTTCTTTCATGAGTATTCTATAATTTTCTGAGTACAGAACCTTTGCCTCTTTGGTTAGATTTATTCCTAGGTATCTTATGGTTTTGGGTGCAGTTGTAAATGGGATCGACTCCTTAATTTCTCTTTCTTCTGTCTTGTTGTTGGTCTATAGGAATGCCACTGGTTTCTGTGCATTGATTTTATATCCTGCCACTTTACTGAGTTCCTGTATGAGTTCTAGCAGTTTTGGGGTGGAGTCCTTTGGGGTTTCCACATAAAGTATCATATCATCTGCAAAGAGTGAGAGTTTGACTTCCTCTTTGCCGATTTGGATGCCTTTTGTTTCTATTTCTTATCAGATTGCTGTGGCTAGGACTTCTAATACTATCTTGAATAGCAGTTGTGATAGTGGACATCCCTGCTGCGTTCCTGACCTCAGGGGAAAGCTCTCAGTTTTTCCCCATTGAGAATGATATTCGCTGTAGGTTTTTCATAGATGGCTTTCATGATATTGACGTATGTACCCTCTATCCCTATACTCTGAAGAGTTTTGATCAAGAAACGATACTGTACTTTGTCAAATGCTTTTTCTGCATCTATTGAGAGGATCATATGATTCTTGTTCTTTCTTTTGTTAATGTAATGTGTCATGCTGATTGATTTGCAGATGTTGAACCAACCTTGCAGCCCGGCGATAAATCCCACTTGGTCGTGGTGAATAATCCTTTTAATGTACTGTTGGATCCTATTGGCTAGTACTCTGGTGAGAATTTATGCATCCATGTTCATCAAGGATATTGGTCTGTAATTCTCCTTTTTGATTCGGTCTTTGTCTGGTTTTGGGATCAAGGTAATGTTTGCCACACAAAACGAGTTTGGAAATGTTCCTTCCATTTCAATCTTTTGGAACAGTTTCAGGAGAATAGGTATTAATTCTTCTTGAAATGTTTGGTAGAATTCCCCTGGGAAGCCATATGACCCTGGGCTTTTGATTGTTGGGAGATTTTTGATGACTGCTTCAATTTCCTTAGTGGTTATAGGTCTGTTCAGGTTTTCTATTTCTTCCTGGTTCAGTTTTGGTAGTGGATACATCTCTAGGAATGCATCCATTTCTTCCTGGTTATCTAATTTGCTGGCATAGGGTTGCTGATAATATGTTCTTATAATTGTTTGTATTTCTTTGATGTTGGTTGTGATCTCCCCGCTTTCATTCATAATTTTTTTGATTTGGGTCATTTCTCCTTTCTTTTTTATAAGTCTGGCCAGGGGTTTATCGATCTTGTTAATTCTTTCAAAGAACCAGCTCCTAGTTTCATTGATCTGTTCTACTGTTCTTTTGGTTTCTATTTCATTGATTTCTGCTCTAATCTTTATTATTTCTCTTCACCTGCTGGGTTTAGGCTTTATTTGCTGTTTCTTCTCTAGCTCCTTTAGGTGTAGGCTTAGGTTGTGTATTTGAGACCTTTCTTGTTTCATGAGAAAGGCTTGTATTGCTATATACTTTCCTCTTAGGACTGACTTTGCTGCATCCCAAAGATTTGGAACAGTTGTGTTTTCATTTTCATTTGTTTCCATGAATTTTTTTAATTGTTCTTTAATTTCCTGGTTGACCCATTCATTCTTTAGTAGGATGCTCTTTAACCTCCATGTATTTGAGTTCTTTCTGACTTTCCTCTTGTGATTGAGTTCTAGTTTCAAAGCATTGTGGTCTGAAAATATGCATGGAATGATACCAATCTTTTGGTACCGATTGAGACCTGATTTGTGACCTAGGCTGTGATCTATTCTGGAGAATGTTCCATGGGCACTGGAGAGAAATGTGTATTCCATTGCTTTGGGATGGAATGTTCTGAATATGTCTGTGAAGTCCATCTGGTCCAGTGTGTCATTTAAAGTCTTTACATCCTTGTTGATCTTTTGCTTAGATGATCTGTCCATTTCAGTCAGGGGGGTGTTAAAGTCCCCCACTATTATTGTATTGTTGTCAATGTGTTTCTTCACTTTTGTTATTAATTGCCTTATATAATTATCTGCTCCCATGTTTGGGGCATAGATATTTACAATTGTTAGATCTTCTTGTTGGATAGACCCTTTAAGTAGGATATAGTGTCCTTCCTCATCGTCCTTCCTCATCTCTTATTACAGTCTTTGGTTTAAAATCTAACTTGTCTTTCATAAGGATTGCCACCCCAGCTTTCTTTTGGTGTCCATTAGCATGGTAAATTGTTTTCCACGCCCTCACTTTCAATCTGGGGGTGTCTTTGGGTCTAAAATGAGTCTCTTGAAGACAGCATATCAATGGGTCTTGTTTTTAGTCCAATCTGTTAGCCTGTGTCTTTTGATTGGGGCATTTAGCCCATTTACATTCAGGGTAACTATTGAAAGATGAATTTAGTGTCATTGTATTGCCTCTAAGGTGACTGTTACTGTATATTGTCGGTGTTCCTTTCTGGTCTATGCTGCTTTTAGGCTGTCTCTTTGCTTAAAGGACCCCTTTCAATATTTCTTGTAGGGCTGGTTTTGTGTTTGCAAATTCCTTCAGTTTTTGTTTGTCCTGGAAGCTTTTTATCTCCTATTTTCAGTGACAGCCTAGCTGGATATAGTATTCTTGGCTGCATATTTTTCTCATTTAGTGCTCTGAAGATATCATGCCAGTCCTTTCTGGCCTGCCAGGTCTCTGTAGATAGGTCTGTTGCCAATCTAATGTTTCTACCATTATAGGTTACATATCTCTTCTCCCGAGCTGCTCTCAGGATTTTCTCTTTGTCTCTGAGACTCGTAAATTTTACTATTAGATGTCGGGGTGTTGACATTTTTGATTTTGAGAGGGGTTCTCTGTGCCTCCTGGATTTTGATGCCTGTTTCCTTCCCCACATTAGGGAAGTTCTCTGTTGGAATTTGCTCCAATATACCTTCTGCCCCTCTCTCTCTTTCTTCTTCTTCTGGGATCCCAATTAGTCTAATGTTGTTTCATCTTATGGTATCACTTATCTCTCGAATTCTGCCCTCATGATCCAGTTGTTGTTTATCTCTCTTTTTCTCAGCTTCTTTATTTTCCATTGTTTGGTCTTCTATATCACTGATTCTCTCTTCTGCCTCCTTTATCCTAGCCATTAGTGTCCCCATTTGTGATTGCACCTCATTAATAGCCTTTTTGATTTTGACTTGGTTAGATTTTAGTTCTTTTATTTCTCCAGAAACGTTTCTCTAATAACTTCCATGCTTTTTTCAAGCCCAGCTAGTATCTTTAAAATCATGATTCTGAACTCCAGGTCCAACATCGTACTAATATCCATATTGAGTAGGTACCTGGCAGATAGTAGTATGTCTTGTTCTTTTTGTTGAGGTGATTTTTTCCATCTTGTCATTTTGTCCAGAGGAGAACAGATGAATGAGAGAACAAAATGCCTACAGGGTAACAACGTCCCCAGAAAATATACTCTAAACAAATCAGAAAAGACCTGAAAGCAGGGGAAAAGGGAAAGAAAGGAAAAAGAAAGAGAGGGAAAAAAAAGATAAAAACAAACAAAAACAGAACAAAACAAAAAAAAAACCAGAATATGATCAAATATGATTAGGCTGGTGCATAGATCATTGCCACACACTAAATTTTGGGTGTATTTTGGTCTGTTAGAAGAAAGTGCCTCCCAAAATTTTAAAGAAAGATTTATATATGTACGAAATAAGGGTTGATACAATGTAGTGATGGAATATGATTGTAAAGATGAAAGTTATAAAAATTTTGTAAAAGGAATTGATAAGTAGTAGTTTCAAAAAGTTAAGAGTATTAAAAAAAAGGGGGGGAGAGAATGTGATCAGGCAGGAGACTAGAACAAAGCCATACACTAGAGATTTAGGGTATATTTTGATCTGTTAGAAGAACGTGTATCTCAAAATTTTAAAGAGAGGACAACTTATATATATATATATGCCAAAAATAAGGGTAACTACTATGAAGGGATAGATTATGACTCTAAAAATGAAAAATAAAATTTTTTTTTTTTAAAAAGGGGTTGATACGATGTTGGTTGAAAAGGGAAAAAGAAAAATTCAAAAAAAAAAAGTTCAGAAAAAATTAACTTTGAAAGACTGAAGAGTCATGGTAAAATAGCCATGAATTCTATATGCAGTATTCCCCTGGGTCTGGAGTTCTGCCATTCTCAATTGATCGGTAAACTTGGTCTTGGCTGGCTGTTTTTGCTGATCTTCTGGGGGAGGGGCCTGTTGCTGTGGTTCCCAAATGCCTTTGCTGGAGGCGGAATTGCCCCGCCCTTGCCTGCCCTGGGCTAAGCAATCTGCTCAGGTTTGCTCTTGGGAGCTTTTGTTCCCTGCAAGCTCTCAGTATAGCTTTGGAAGACGAGAGTGAAAATGGTGGCCTCCCAATCTCCGCCCGGAGGAGCCGAGAACTCGGGGCCCCACTCCTCAGTGCGCCCCCAGAGAAAAGCAGTCACTCCCTTGTCCCCGGTCTCCGGCCGCACTCCGTGCTCACCCGGCCTGTGACTGAGTGTTTCTATCTCTGGCACCCGACTTGGTGTGGAGTCTCCAAACCCAGCAGATCCCTGCGGTGTGTTCCCGCACCGCTCCTCCCGGGGGAGGAAGGGGAGTCTCCCCGGCTCTGCCGCTTGTGGGGTCCCTGCTGGAGGAGCAGTGGCCCGACTGGGCCGCGGATCACAGTCTATGGCCACCCCGAGCTGCGAGCCCACGCCTCGGCTCCGTCTCTGCAGCCGGCTTCCCCGCTCTGATACCTGGGAGCTCTGCCGCACTCAGGCACCCCCGGTCTCTCTGTGACCCCAAGGGCCCTGAGACCACACTGTCCCGCGAGGGTTCCACCCCCTGCTTAGCCACTGGAGTGATGTCCCTCCGCGGAGACCGACTTCTAAAAGTTCCGATTTTGTGCTCCGCGGCTCTAGCACTTGCCAGAAGCGGCCAACGGAGGCCCCCTCCCCCGCCGTCTATCCTCCCGAATATCGCCTCGGATTCACTTCTCCGCACGTCCTACCTTCCAGAAAGTGGTTGCTTCTCTGTTCAGAGAGTTGTTGCTAGTCTTTTCTTCGATCTCCTGTTGAGTTGGTAGGTGTTCAGAATGGTTTGATCCCTATTCAGCAGAATTCCTGAGACCAGACGAAATCCAGGTCTCCTACTCCTCTGCCATCTTGCTCCACCCCCTCAATGTATTTTTTAATTTACTCTTTGATTTCTTCATTGACCTGTGGTTGTTTAGTAACATGTTCTTTAGCCTCCACGTATTTGTGTTTTTTCACTTTTTTCTTGTAATTGATTTCTATTTCATACCACTTTGCTTAGAAGAGGTGCTTGGGGGCACCTGGGTGGCTCACATGGTTAAGCGTCTGCCTTTGGCTCAGGTCAGGATCCCAGGGTGCTGGGATCGAGTCCCGCATCGGGCTCCCTGCTGGGTGGGGAGCCTGCTTCTCCCTCTGCCTCTGCCTCTCTCTCTCTCTCTCCGACTGTCATGAATAATAAATAAAACATTAAAACAAAAAAAGAAATTTAAAATAAAAAAAAAGAAGAGATGCTTGATGTGATTTCAACTTTCTTAAATTTGTTAAGACTTGTTTTGTGGCCTAACATGCAGTCTGCCCTGGAGAATGTGTTTGAAAAGAATGTGTATTCTTCTGTTTTTGGATGGAATATATATATATATATTAAGCCCATCTGGTTTAATGTGTCATTTAAGACCACTGTTTCCTTATTAATTATCCATCTGGATGTTCTCTCCATTAATGTGAGGTGTTAAATTCCCCTAGTATTGTTGTATTATGGTCAATTTCTCTCTTTATGTCTGTTTCTATACCTAGGTGCGTCTATGTTTGATACATAGATATTTACGGTTATTATATCCTCTTGTTGGATTAATCCCTTCATCATTATGTGATGTCCTTCTTTGTCTCTTCAGTCTTTTTTTAAAGTTTATTTTATGTGATATAAGTATTGTTGCCCCAGGTTTCCTTTTGTTTTCATTTTTGTGGAATCTTTTTCTATCCCTTCACTTTCATTCTGTATATGTCTTTAGGTCTGAAGTGAGTCTCTTGTACACAGCATATAGAGGGATCGTATTTTTTATCCAGTCACCCTATCCAGTTTTGATTGGAACATTTAGCCTAGTTACACTTAAAGTAATTATCAATGTGTATGTAATTATTGCCATTTTGTTAATTGTTTTCTCATTTTATGGTTCTTTTTTCCTTTATCTTTTCACGTCACAATTTTTTATTGACTACCCATTATGGCACTTTTCTAGGCTCTAGACTATTTCTACACTGTCAGAGTACATTTTTTTTTGTTTTCTCTACAACAATTGTAAAATAATTATAATATTGACAGATGTTTCTTTTGTAACATCATGATGTAGATTTTTTTAAAAATTTGAAAATAATCAAAATTTTGAGTCATAAACAATAATGAAAGTTGCCATTCATCTATCAGTTTACTGAGTACTAGTCACTGAATTCATATATTGTATAGATTCAATCATCTATATTAATCATATTAATAATAACCATGAGATTAGTATGATTATCACATTTCACAGATATGAACTGTGATTACTAGCAAAGTTAGGAAAATTGCCCTTACAGAGCTGGCAAGTTCCAGATAGAAGTTTATATCCATTCTGACTCCAAACCCTATAGTCCTGACCATTTCCCCATGATACTGCCCTGAAATACAACAGAATTGTCCTTTTCTCCTCCATCATTACCAGTAATCCCTGGTGATTCAAGTTTCCCCAAATGTCTCTGATCCAGCTAGAGACACTTGCTTGGCTACAGAAAGCCTTGGTTTCACACATGCCATAGGCAGTGTTCCCTTTCTCTCTTCTCTTTCCCTCTTACTCCTTCCCTCTCACTTTTCTTCTACTCCTCACTTCCTTCTTCTCTCCCCTCCCTCTCTCCCTTTCCCCATTTCTCTCCCTTTCCCTCCCTCTCCCTCCCTTTCCCTCCCTCTCCCTCGCTCTCCCTCCCTCTCTCTCTCTCTCACATACACACACACACACACACACACACACACACACACACACACACACACACTCAACTATTCACTCACTTGCCCAGCTACACCCACACACCCCTACACTCAAGTAAGTTTACTTGTTTCATTTGTTTATATGATTTAGATAAATAGACAAATGATCACTTCATTTTTATTTACCATGAAAAAATTTACTTTCTTTTTGAAAAAAGTTACTCAGTGGGTAGTCTGCACTGTAAACTCTAGTTTATATTAATATAAATCTAATGATCAATTTAAATAACCAACAAATTGCAAAATTAATATTTTCAAGGTCGTATAGTATATATGATTTGCTTATCATGAACAAATAATTGTCAAAGCAATCTTCATTTATCTACCCACATCTGTGATACAGAACAAATAATTTCTTAATTTTAATCCCACAATTAACAAATGCTGATATAAATGTTAGTTTATTTTACCTGACTTTGTTTTACGGGTTGGCACAGGATTTTATAGTTTGTTGATTTCCAGTAGATAATAGATTGAAACTGCTTTTAATAGTGTTGGTTACTGAAGCATGCTGTTATTACAATATAACCTCAAGGTATCCCTCATAAATGTTGTGGAAAATCTCCTGTAAAACAGCAGTAAAGTAATTTGTCCTTGTTTATTCCAGGAAGAGCTTATCCATACACTTTGTTCCTATGATAGGATCCTTTAAGAATTGTCTTTTATCATGTTGATATTGTAATGGCCTATTGCTGAAACCACTACATTTTCTGATCTAATTCATAGATATTAAAACAATTGACCTTGGACACGATTGGCTTGTGGGAAAAGCATTTTAAATCCAGGCTTTCCTAAAATGATCACTCTATTTTCTGCTTCTCTAGCATACATTGTGTGTGTTCATTTTCTCTTTTGTCCTTTTCTGAAATATTTCATTGAATTTTTGTTTTAGTGGCTTAGTTCTTAAATAGATAAATTCTGTTTTTCACCTTTTCCTCTGTGCAACTCCCCCAGCTCCATCCTACAACTTCATAAATATTTCTCATTCTGCTAGGAAAACGTGACTCATTTTAACTTACTTTTGATTAATTAGTGTGTGCATGTGTGTGTGTGTGTGCGCGCGCGCGCGCACGCGCATGTGCACACGTGCATACACACGCGCTAATTAGAAACTTACGGCTTCTGAAATGCTCCGTGGCAATATGAAAGAAGTTAGCACATTTGGTTTCATGGTAACAATAACGAAAATAAATTAGAAATTACAGTAAAAGCACACTGTTGATATGCAGGGTAATTGTCTTACACCTGTTTGGTTTTTTCCTCTCAAGCCCAGGATACCAGTCTCTTTTCTCTAATAACTAAAATGCACTTCCAGGCACTACTTAAATTGTACCCACCGCTGGCTTTACTGAAGGCTTGTTGCTCAATGATATTGCCGTTTTCTTTTACTTGCTATCTAACGTATGCTTTCTTGTATTATCATTTCTTATGTTATTTTCTTCAATTTATGGCTTTTTCCGTGCTGTGCCAAATAATTATAAAGTATAGCTGCAGAAATTAATGAAACATGGACTATGGTTCTGCCATAAATCCATGATCACTGCATCACCAGGGGGCCTCAGATAGGTTCTCAAATTGCCCAGAAAACTGACCCTCCATCTCTGGTCCGATTACTTTTGCACTCTGTACAGCCTTCCACTTCAGAGCTCTTCAACACATGGAAAGTTTCGCTATGCCTACCCTCTGGTCTCTTCTCTCCCTTTACCACGGCCACCAGCAGGATCAATGTCATTCTTTTCATGTTTATTGAGCACTTATTGGCCAAGAGCACTGATGTCTCTTGGTACTAGGTATAACTGGGAACAAAACATGCAGAGTTCATTCTGTCATGCACATTATGATCCATAAATAATGAAGTATTCACTATGCTATATGGTGATAAGTCAATGAAGCTGCAAATACATTATGAGAAAGAGAAAATGACTCTTAGGCCTTTTGGATAGGATGGTTAGGGGAAGCACTGATGCTTGAGGAAGAGCAGGAGTGATCCTTCCAGATTCCCAGGTAGGGGAGATTTCACATGGAAGAAGTAACAAATGGTAACACTTTAAGGTGGGATCTTGCTTAGTTTATTTGAGCAACAAGCACAAAATACTGTTTTGTGTTTCATAAGGGAAACAGAATCCCTTAGATATTTAATCATTTCTCCCCCCAAGTTTATGATGTGATTCCTTCCACTCTCTCTTCTTTGCCTCCTGTCACAGTGATAGTACCCTTCTATTGGAAGCCAATCCCCCCCCTTCAAGAATAAAATCTCCATCTACTGAGAAATCTTGCCCCATGTTATTCTGTGTCTTATGTATTTTATCTTCTTCCACTTCTCTATATTTCCTATTATAACATGCTCTTGTTCTAAAAATAAAATAAAACAAAATGTTAAATAGATTAAGTTTATACCGCCTTTTAGCTATTGCACTTCTGAGAGAGCATCCAATATGAAATCATGGCTAATAAATAATAAATCACTTGCATAACCGTATGTTTTATATTAAACACCAACTCCAAGTCTTGGTTTAAGTGGAGGAAGCATTTCTGGTTACAAAAACTAAGAAATGCCATTAACCGGAATACTAGTTTTTTTCATTGCTAAAATGTTTTTATTTTTCTATGAATTTGTAATTACATGAATATGTCTAAGAAGTGAACAACCTACATATAAACTTAAAGTATTTGATTTCTATTCAAGAGATAGGAGATGGTTTTATAATCCTTAGTTTTGGGGGTTGAGTTGACTAGGACTTGCTGACTTCTCTTTAGCAGTATTTTTATTCTAAAATATTTTTATCTGAAGTGGACATGAGAAAGTTTTACAAACTCAAGTATTTCAAAATGTACACATCTGAATCTGCAGAAATGTTAATAGGTGAGCAATAGTAAATTGCAAAATATCAAGTGCTAAAATCTTCAGTTTACAAGGCTTTTTGCTTGCGTTTCTATATATTTTCATAGCATTTGAAAAGCCGCAAAACTTCCACATTATACCCAGAAGACTGAGTGGTAGAACTTACCTAAGTATTAAAAATATAGGTGAAAGAAATTATATATATGTTATTAGTGTATTTATCTATATAATATATGCTATTAGATAAGTCAGACTTTATAAAAGTGTATTTGAAATGATAGAACATTCTTTAAATTTTTGCTCTTTAATTTTGTCTTTTCTGGAATATCTGTTATCTTTCTATAAATGGCATTTTTACTATTTATTCTAAAATTGTGTCCTGTTGGCTCATTAGATTATGGGGACATTCATGATAATGGAAATATAGATATTCATACTGTAATAAAATATTATATATTATATAATTCCAAAGTATAAAATATATAGTATGCATATATTAATAAGTTTATAATGTATACTTTATTTTAAAATATTTTTAAAATTTTAATTCCAGTGTAGTTAACATACAGTATTGTATTAGTTTTAGGTGTACAATACAGTGCTTTGTTACTCAGTGCTCATTACGATAAGTCTAATCTTAATTCCTCTCCCTGATTTCACTCATTTCCTCCCTCCGTTCCCACCTCCCTGCTCTGGTAACCCTCCGTTTGTTCTCTGTAGTTAAGAGTCTGTTTTTTGGCTTCTCTCTCTTTTTTTTTAATTCATTTGTTTTGTTTCTTAAATTCAACATACGAGTGAAATCATACGGTATTTTCTTTCTCTGAATGGCTTGTTTTGCTTAGCATTATCTCTGTAGGTCCATCCATGTTACAGCAAATGGCATGATTTCATTCTTTTTTATGGCTGAATAGTATTCCAATGTATATATTTACCACCACTTCTTTATCCATTCTTCTATTGATGGACACTTGGATTGCTTCCATAATTTGGCTATTGTAAATAATGCTGCATGTAACTTTACAAATTAGTGTTTTCATATTCTTTGGGTAAATACCCAGTAGTGCAATTACTGGATCATAGAGTAGTTCTATTTTTAAATTTTTGAGGAGCCTCTATACTGTCTTCCACACTTCCACTGGCTACACCAGTTCACATTCCCACCAACAGTGCATGAGGGTTCCTTGTTTTCCACATCCTTGCCACCACTTGTTGTTTCTTGAGGTTTTGATTCTAGCATGCTGACATGTGTGAGGTGATATCTCATTGTGCTTTTGATTTGCATTTCCATAGTGATGAGTGATGTTGAACATTTTTTCATGTGTTTTTACCATCTATGTCTTTTTTGGATAAATGTCTATTTGAGTCTTCTCCCCATTTTTAAATTCAATTATTTGTTTTGGAGGCTTGAGTTGTAGGAGTTTCTTTATATATTTTGGATATTAACCCTTTATCAGATATGTCATTGGCAAATATTTGCAAATATCTTCTCCCATTCAGTAAGTTGTTTTTTAATTTAGTTGATTGTCTCCTTCACTGTGCAGAAACTTTTTATTTTGATGTAACTCCAAAAGTTTATTTTTACATTTGTTTCCCTTGCCTCAGGAGACATATCTAGAAAGCATTTGCTACAATGTTAGAGAAATTAGTACCTGTGCTCTCTTCTAGGAATTTTATGGTTTCAGGTCTCACATATAGGTCTTTAATCCGTTTTGAGTTTATTTTTGGGTATGGTGTAAGAAAGTGGTCCAGTTTCATTCTTTTGCATGTTGCTGTCCAGTTTCCCCAACATCATTTGTTGAAGAGATTCTTTTTCCCATTGCATATTCTTGCCCCCTGAGTCAAAGATTAATTGGCCATATAATTGTAGGTTTCTTTCTGGGCTTTCTATTCTGTTGCACTGATAAACATGTCTATTTTTGTGCTAGTACTATACTGCTTTGATTACTACAGGTTTGTAGTATAACTTGAAGTCTAGAATTGTGATACCTCCAGCTTGGTTTTCTTTTTCAAAATTGTTTTGTCTATTCAGGGTCTTTTGTGGTACCATACAAATTTTGAGGATTATCTGTTCTAGTTCTGTGAAAAATGCTTTTAGTATTTTGATAAGGATTGCATTAAATCTGCAGATTGCTATGGGTAGTATAGACATTTTAACAATATTTGTTCTTCTAGTCTCTCTGTATCTTCAGTTTCTTTTATCAATGTTTTCTAATTTTCAGAATATAGATCTTTCACCTCTGGTTAAGTTTATTCCTAGGTATTTTATTATGTTTAGTGCAGTTTTAAATGGGATTGTTTTCTTAATTTTCCTTTCTGCTAATTCATTAATAGTGTATAAAAATGCAATGGATTTCTGTACATTGATTTTTTTATCCTGCAACTTTACTGAATTCATATATTATTCCTAGTAGTTTTTTGGTGGCGTCTTTAGGGTTTTCTATACATAGTATCATGTCCTCTGCAAACAGTGAAAGTTTTCCTACTTCCTTACCAATTAGGATGCCTATTATTTCTTTTTGTTGTCTGGTATCTATGGCTAGGTCTTCCAGTACTATGTTGAATAAAAGTGCTGAGAGTGGACATCCTTGTCTTGTTCCTGATCTTAGAGAAAATGTGCTCAGTTTCTCCCCACTGATATTAGCTATGGGTTTTTCATATAAGGTTTTTATTATGTTGAGGTATGTTCCCTCTAGACCTACTTTTTTGAGGGTTATCATGAATGGATGTTATACTTTGTCAAATGCTTTTTCTGCCTCTTTTGAAATGATCATATCATTTTTATAGTTATTGATGTGATGCATCATGTTGTTTGATTTTTAAATATTGAACCATACTTGCATCCCAGGAATAAATCCCTGATCATGGTGAATGATTTTTTTAAATGTATTTTTGATTTTGGTATGCTAATATTTTGTTGAGGATTTTTGCATCTATGTTCATCAGGGATATTAGCCTGTAGTTTTATTTTTTGTGGTGTTTTTATCTGATTTTGGTATCACGGTAAAGCTGGCCTTATAGAATAAATTTGGAAGATTTCCTATTTTTTGGAAAAGTTTGAGAAGAATAGGTATTAATTCTTTCAGTGTTTGGTAGAATTCACCTGTGAAGCCATTTGGTCCTGGATTTTGGGGGAGTTTGTGATTATTGATTCAATTTCCTTGCTGATAATAAGTTTGTTCAAATTTTCTATTTTTTTTTTTTTGCTTCAGTTTTGGTGGGTCATGTTTCTAGGAATTTATCCATTTCTTCTAAGTTGTCCGATTTGTTAGCATATAATTTTTCATAATCTTACAATTGTTTATATTTCTGTGGTGTCAGTTGTTATTTCTTCTCTTTCATTTGTGATTTTTATTTGAGTTTTCTCTTTTTTTAATATATTTTTTTAAAGTTTGGGGGAAATGAAGGAAAAAATATTCCCCCATTTGCAGCCTTTCAATTGCTTAAAAAGTTCTGCATGAACCTTATGTATTTATAAATATAGCAATAAATTCTAAGTTGATTTTTTGTAGAATTGATATGTTAAAAACCTACAAGAACAGTCATTTTAATCATGTTTTTATGTGAAAATTAAACATGCTAATGATAAATTTTAGACATAAGACATAAGCTAATTCAAGTTATTTATGTACTTTCACATAATAAAATGTATTATGGAAAAAACAGCATCTTCAGCTAAGTAGAGATGATCTTTGTAGTACTGGAAATGTAAATACATGTGGAACAGAGGTAATGTTTTCAAGGAATTATTGATCAGACAGACTGTGTAGAGTTCAAGTGTGGTAGGGAAGGAATAGACATCTAGAGTGTTAGCTGCAAGAGTTTGTTCAGGAGGCCATTTAGCTGTGACTAGGGGATGAACAGAATTTAAAGAAACACAGATGATGGGAAGGGGCTCCCAGAAATGAAAAAAATACAGTATTAGAAAAGAAGCAGAAATGAAAATTCACATAGGGTGTTTGGAATCAGGTGACTAATGATTTTGGTCCTAGTTGAGGATTCTTAAAGTCCATCTTGGGAAATGAAATTTGATTGGTAAAAAGACCTCAGATTTTCATTTATCCACTTAATGAATACATCACCCAAAAGATCTATATTTCATTAATAAAGGGTAAAATATTTTAAAATAGAGGTGATTATAAAACAATCTAATTCTAAAACAAAATACTTGTTTTCTCTTTTCTCCCCCATTAAATAGGTATTTTCTATTACATTCACTTTTTAATTATTTTAAATTAATTCAGTTAGGAAATGACTAAATTAATCTAGTATTACTTGTTCCTTTTCTCTCTCTCTCTCTCTCTCTTTTTCTTTTGGGTGGCCCATCTTTTTCTTTTTTTTTAATTCCAGTATAGCTAACATACAGTGTCATATTGGTTTCAGGTGTACAATGGGGACAGATATTTTTCTACTCATGTAGAACAACATTGGGTACATGGACATAAATTTCTTTACAAATTTACTGGAATTCTGGTTCTTTGTCAGAGGAAGATACTGATTCTTACCTTTTTAATTTTTCCTTCAGTATCCAAAGATGTATATAAACCTTAAAAACAAATTCTTCTGTGTTATACTGTTCTACTATAGATCAATTAGGTTAGGAGGCAGACAACTTAGTTTTCAGTTCTGCTCTTCCACTGACTCATGAAATGATTTTTGCAAATAATACAAATTTAAAGATGTCAAATTTTATGCCCCTCCTTAAGTGGGGTTAATCACAACTAACTTCAACTCTCCAAAATCTTGACAATCTAATAAATAATTAGAAAATGTTAAATTGTAAGTTCTAAAAAATAAAGTACTTTATAATTTTAGAGAAATGTTGGATCCACTTTACCTAGTCATTTTTAATATTCTCTTTAAGGGTCTTGGATCAATTTTTACCCTTTAAATCTGAAGTTTAGTGATAGAATGAAGCGATCATTTAATAGAGACGGAAAGAAAACATTTTGTCATGTCATTTGCCGCAATTTAAAGTATCCAAATTTTAAGTTTAAATTGCAAGAGTATTAAGAAAAAATGTTGCTTTGTATGTCCTCCTCTCCCCAGTGAACTTGCCCTGAAAAATGAGCTTGCCCCAAATTTCTCTTATACAGATGATATTAAATGTGCATTTTTCTCCCTAACTGTGGAAATTAACCAAGTTTGATAAGAAAAATAGGAAATCAGTGTCTTCCTACTTAATAGCAATTTGTTTCACCCAATTCATCATAGCATTAAGTGCATCAACACATAAACAACATACAGATTATCAATCACCTTAACAGCTTGGCTTTATATTTAAGAAATGTCAACCATCACTATTTAGATTAAAATGTGTTTTGTTTCAGAGCAATTTCTTAGTGGTTTTCATGTGTTTTCCCCTCTCTACAACTCTTTGGTGGAGTTTAAGATTTTATACATTTAATGTCCTTGTAAGCATTTATCATTGTATTTACCAGTTAAAACATTGGCAAGAATGAGCAGAAGTATGTTATTGAGTAGATATCTGTCTGGGATAAATGAACCAAGAAGGAAGAAGTAAAATTCTCAGAATGAGCTATTAAGTGGGGGATGATGTGTGTTAGTGCTTCATCAAACTTGGTGACGCACCAAAGTTTAGGGCCTATCCTGCAGAGAGAGGCTGAAATAAAGTTTGTTCAAGCCAAAGTTCAGTGGATAACTAATGGGCAATCATAAGCCCTTGGTCAACCCCAATAAGATAGAGTATTACTATCACTACTTGGCAAAAATTATAAAGCTTGACAATTCCAATTGCTATCAGGGATTTGTGTCAACAAAACTGCTATACATTGTTGGGAACCTAACGTGGGGTGACCACTTTGGAAGAAATTTGCATTATCTTGTTTGAATGTGCATTGCTCATGAATCAACAATTACAGCATTAGACATCAAGCCATACCAATACTTTTGTACATGTAGACTTAAGACATAGAAGTACTGTGTGAAGTGGCAAAATATAAAAACAACCCAAATACTTATAAAAAATATAATGGAAAAAATAGTGATGCAGACACACAATGGTATATTTTAGAGGAATAAAAAAATTAGAGCTGCATGTGGCGACATTGATGAATCTTAGAAACATAATACTGAGTGGAAAAACAAGCCTCAAATTACCATGTCCAGGATAATTCTATTCTTGTAAATACCAAAGACAAATAAAAATCAAAACAATATGTTGTTAGTAACATGCAATTTATACATGGAATAAATTTTTGAAAATCTTAAGGATGATAAATGTAAAAGTCAGGATTGTTTACACTGGGGAGGAGGCAGACAGATGGGACATGGGGCAAACACACAGGTAGCCATAACAATTGGTAGTGTTCTACTTCTTATATCTCTTGTTGGTTGCATTGGTAATCATTTCATTATATGCTTCATATCTTTTGAATGAATCTAACATTACATTAACAAATTTCAATGAAAAATCCTGTGAGTTTAGTGTCCACAGTAAATGTCATGGGAAAGACTATGTTATAGTTATGTATCACATTATATGGGAGAAGAACTACCTTTACTGGGTAATAGCCTTCACTAAAGGGGATCATGTTTAAATTCAGAAATTGATTTCTGTTTAAATGACCAATTTTCCTGCCCCAAGAAAGAATCAATTAGGAAGTTTATTCTTGGGTCTTTTATATGCTCTACTTAGACCAAGTGGATTCATTATTTTTGTCTAAAAGTCTTATTTTGTATTCATTTATTTGCTGTTGTAGAATATGTTAAGTGAAAATAAAAATGCTTCCTCGGAAGAAATATTTACACATAAATTGTAAAAATAGATGACACCTGAGGAAATCTTCCTTCCATCTGAATATCTCCCACCATGTGCTAAGAGATTTCATGAAGCTTTAGATAGCAAACTGACTTTTAGGATAATTTTGTAACTTCTGGAGTATTATTTGAATCTGTATGTGGCATTAAAATGCTCAAATGATTTTCATTGACTTGCTGCTTTTAATGTCTGACTTATGATTGCATTACATTATCATTGGCATTCTTGAATATTTGCAGTGTTACTCATGTACATTTTAAAAATGAAAACATCATAACCCTTAATTACGACCATATCAGTGACAATGTTGACATGATACACTGCTTCACAGCAATGACACAGCATCCACAAAAAATGCTGATCTGTGGAAATATCTTACCACCTGTTCAAAGACTAGAACTTCTCTAAAAGCTTTATTTCACCTTTATCACTTGTCTGAAAACTCCCTAATGAAAATGCACTAAATATCTACAGGACTAAACGTCAACTATGATTGCTTCAGTGGTATATGCATTCATATTTATTCAGTTTAAAAATTATTAAAATATGAATTTTCTTTAGGCATGAGGACTATAACAAAGTCAAATTTGTATTTCAGTAATACAAAAATATTTACCTGGAAGAAGGAAAACTTAAGATCACATTTTCAGACATCCGTTATTTTTCATATTTTGTGGCAAAGCATTTTGTATATATTATGTAATCTAATATTTATGAATCGCACCATGATTAACAGTCTGACTTACAGAGGGAAAACATGGGTGTTAGAAACATCAAGTGATCTATACCAACAACATTTACCCAGTGGGAAAATAATAATTTGAATGAAATCTTTTCTACTGAAACCAATTAGGATTCTGCTCACCATGCCACTGTGAAGAGAGATTGGGCACAGATAACAATCTGGGCTATTTTCATAAGTATACATGTAAGTTGTTGGAATTCATTTCTAATCAAGGAATTCAAATTTAAATGTCTTCATTTTTTTTATGCTTCAGTTACCATCTGCCCTTACCATTTAACCATTTGTTAAAAGCTCAGCATTTCCAAATGTTGCTGAAGAAAAAATGCCTTTATAACTTATCTCTGAAGATTTCAATATTTGTGACCAAAATTTTTGTATTTCTTAAATATTGTGAAAATATCTTTGTTGCCCCATAGAATGCCTTTCAGAATCGCTACCTGAGATCAGTTTATGTTTCCATAAGACAAGACTCCTCCTCAAAGAACAAACTTTTAAATGCATCCAATATATCTCTCACTTCTTTTTCATCAGAAAAGCAGTGTCTGTAATAGAGGGCTTTGAATTCAGAATTAGGAAAGTCCCTTGTTACCAGATGGGAGGTGAGTTAGACGGATGGGTAAGATACAGGTAAATGGGATTCAGAGTACACTTATTAATGATGAGCACTGAGTAATGCGCACGATTGTTGGATCACTGTATTATGCACCTGAAACTAATATGACACTGTATGCCAACAATCCTGGAATTAAAACACTTGATAAAAAATATCAACATTATTTTTAAATGAATTTAATTAACTGAGGTACTGTAGAAAGATACACCCAGATATGCCTCAATTTAGGAAAGCATAATACCTGAAAACCTGTATACGTTCAGGGAGCCTGGGTGGCTCAGTCGTTAAGCGTCTGCCTGCTTCTCCCTCTGCCACTCCCCCTGCTTGTGTTCCCTCTCTCACTGTGTCTCTCTCTGTCAAATAAATAAAATCTTTTAAAAAAAATCTGTATACATTCAGAAAAATGCATACGGTGGTAGAGAAGTGATTAATTTCCATTTCAAATCACCAATGGGAAAGTCAATGAAGGGTACTTCCATAAATTCGAGTCCTTAAAATGCATTCATTGTTTTTCTGGTAGTCAGAGTATTTCCTTCTATTTTTGCCTCTTCATTTCTACTGGTTGTTCTCTCCATTTATTCTCCTTCACTCTACCCCTTGTATGCTGGAAAGAACAGTATCAATTTGTTTTCTTTTATATAATGTATAACAAAGGAGGTTGCTCTGTGGCCTCTCAGTGACCCTGAGCTTCCATGCAGCTGCAGGACAGTTTTTCTTGCTGCTGAAACTCTTAATGTTTGTAACTCTTAGTCTCTGAGAAATCCTGCTTCCCCTTCACACATTGCATTCAACCACCTTACACTTCTCATTCTACTGTTACAACTATTGTCTCTTATTTGAAAACAAATTTATTTCTTTGGGAAAATAATACACTCTAAATTTTAGTTATTATGTCATGGAGTTAAGTATAGTTAGCATTTCCCATACCATGATAGTATTCCAGAAGTGTGAATTCTAGATCTGCAATGCTTTCATAGCTACTTGAGAAGATGTGTGCATGTGAAGAGTAATGAGGGAAATATGTTTAAACTCAGAAATATTTTGAAAGTTTGGACTCAATATAGTCAGCCTTCTATACACTAAAATAATGACATCTATGTGTGCCTTTGTATTACATATTGTCCATTACCAAATCATTTTAAATAAGAGGTTCTATGTATAAGTTTCCCATAGAGGATGTGTGGATCCCAGCTGCTACTTATGTAAGAAATTAACTCCTTCCATTTCTCCACTTCCAACATTTTATATTTGAATATAGTAAAAAATAGAAATATTATTCAATTATTTAGGGGGTTTGGGGGTAATTTCATGGATTTCCTTGCATTCCTGAAACCTCTTCTGAGTGAAATATTAATTAAGTTTCTGGGTCCTTTAGTAATGAATATTTTGATCTCCCTGGATCTTGGTGCACTTGTCTGACTTTGGATTTTCTCAACACTGACCTTCACCTGCCTCTTATCATAGGAACACAAGGATATGTTTTCCATTAGTACAGGAAAATGTGATGACACGCCATTTTGCTTTTGCAAATTTTGTTTCACTGAATTAAGCCCCAATAGCACAAATATTCCAGTGCCTTAGAAGATGTGTTGGTGGGCGCCTGGGTGGCTCAGTTGGTTAAGCGACTGCCTTCCGCTCAGGTCATGATCCTGGAGTCCCGGGATCGAGTCCCGCATCGGGCTCCCTGCTCGGCCGGGAGTTTGCTTCTCCCTCTGCCCCTCCCCCCTCTCATGTGCTTTCTCTCTCTCTCATTCTCGCTCTCTCAAATAAATAAAATCTTTAAAAAAAAAAAGATGTGTTGGTTTTAATCTGGGTTTGAAATATTAGAAAACAAATGTATCACTACTTTATTAATGTTTTAAAAGAAATGTATTTTAATGTTAACTCAAGGGATGTGTTATATTTCTACACAAATAGACATACATGATAAATGCAAATTGGTATTTTCTCAAATATTAAAGTATAAAAGAAGCAATTATTTTTCATACAGAATTGTTTCATATAAAAAAATCATTCCATTAACATGGAAACAATCATGACAAAAACATTTATATCGTTTGATCTTACATTTACAAAAATTAGATGGGGGATCATGAGGATTTTCTAGCTTAGATATTATAAAATTTTCATACTTTCTTTTGGTAATAAGACAAACATATTTTCCTAAAATAAATTTACAATATTATTTTATGTAGTAGTACTTTCTTGGCATATGATTAAACTTAAAGAAATTTTAGGATATCATTTATTGTAAAAAGTTAGAATGTGCCTATAAAATAATCAGGTTTTCTGCCAACAAAATTGTTACTGGAATAAGGAGGCTTTGAAATTTATCTTCTTTCTCATTCTACAAATTACATAGTAGCTTTTTTCATATTGAATATTCTGTGCCTGTGGTGTTGTGTGTATGTGCATATAAAAATAACATTTCTATAGAAATATTATGGTAATTTAAATTCTCCAAAAGGGTATAATTTGACACCAGCTAACATACCACTCTATGTATTTTAATAGAATTTTACCTGCTTTTATATATTCATTCTCTGTGGGACTCTGTAAATTTATTTTTAAATTTCATAACATGTAGAATCTCTGAACATTTTACTGCAGGTATTATTTTTGTATATTGAGTATATGTCTTATAAAATAGGCATTTCTTTCACTAGACGTTTTTGCTAATGTATCCTGGAGAATTAATTTTTGCTTTTCCAAAGAGCAGCCAAATTGGTATTTAGAAATGTCATCCTAAGAATTGTAATGTTTTCTAATATATTCTAGAATATATTCTATCCTTTTATTTGCCTTACTTTAGTTTCTTTTAATTATGTTGAGGGAATATGTTCCATTAGTTTTGTGATGCAGTTTTGAAAAGCAAATAAAGATTTGCTCCATTTACTCTGGTGTCTCCTTGGGTTGAGTTCTGCATTCTACTTGGGCCACTTATAAATCTGTGTATTTGGCCTGGTTCTCTTATGCTTACTCCAAACATTTACCTCCAATTATCCAAGAATTGAATGCCCTTGGATGACTCACTAACACCTCAATATGACATCCAGTCTTTATTTCTGTTTCTAGACTAATCATGCTTTTCAGTTGCAATAATATTTTCCTTTATACTTAAAACATTTTAGTTATTACTGGATCATCATCTGTACATCACATTGCCTATCTTCAGAAACTGATGACATTTTCATTGACAATTATTATTTCACACATCATCTATTCTTCTTGTCAGTGTTCACTAGTTATATATTGACCTCTTGTGTTTAGGTCCTAGGTTAGGTACTGTATATACAGTAGTAAATCTAATGAAGTCATTGCCTTCATGGAGTTCGAGTCAAGTTCAAGTAAATAGGGAAATACAATTCAAATCCTGTTTATTTTCCTTATGAATGTTTTACCTGATATCCATCACCTAAATAAATTTGCACTGTTTTCCTATCAGTAATTTAAGCCCATGTATGGTACAGTCTCTAGGCTTGCTTCTAGTGATTCCTACATACTGGCCTCAGCCATTTTGTTTTTCCCCAAAGACTTTTTGTGACTCCCTGTTTCCTATTATACTGAAGAATCTAAACTATTTTTCCTGTCTGTTAAAGCATTGCTTTATTGATTGACTCTTTTGTTTGTGTGTCTGTATATTCATCTGTGACATTTCTGAGTACAAATATAATCAGGATTTCTACTTTAACATTGTGGGGATTGGCAATGGATGAGGTTCTGTCTTATCCTCAGGGAGCTTGCAGTCTAGCTGGGAAAAGATTTGTAAACCCATTATCCCAGTCTGGTGGAGACTGGCCGTATTTGGAAGATCCAAAGAAAGTGATTTATCACTTACAAAGTCAGGAGGTTATGGAGTCTCCAGGGAGGCAGGCTGCTTTAAATATAGACAAAATAGGTGTGAGCCTCGCATATTGAGTGGTTTAGAGTAAGAAGGATTGTGGAAAGGGTGGGAGGAGACACTGGCCAACTTAATCTCATATTACATTTAGATAAGTTAGTCAAACATTAACACATGTTTTGTGTTAAGAAAATCAAATTATATAGACTAAACAAAAGTTACTCTTGATAATACCTTCCAGTCTATTCTCATTTTCAGTATATATCAACGTTTTCAGTTTTTTTTTTCTTCATCTTTTCTGATCTGAATAGATTTTGCAACTCTTTGTTTACTTGGATTTCTCTAACTAGTATATAAGTTTTTATCTCTGATCATTCGTAAATTTGAGTATTTTCCAGGTATGTGTTAACCTTTTCGTTTCTCTTCTTTGAGAATTGGCTTTTTGTCCTTTGAGGTATAGTGTGGTACTAGCCCACGACTGAAGAAAAAGATGAATGTAGATAAGATCAGAGAGCATCCATGTGAATGTGGAAATTTGATACACTATAAACCTGGTAATTCACGTAGGGAAGAAAGGATTCTTAGCAGGTGGTGTAGAGAAAAATATAAGTCACACAATATATAAAGGTAAAATTTAAATTTATCATGGATCTATTATGAATAGCAGGACCACAGTGTTATAAAAATCAAGGAGGAAAATATGTTCATGATTTTGTAGTAAGGAAGAACTTCTTAAAAGCAAAAATCAAAAGAAAAAAATGGCCTATTTAAATAAAAGTGAAAGATTTCTGTTGAATGAAGAATATATCAGTGAGATTTAAAAGGCAAATCAGAGATAGGGAGAAGGTATTGGCAACTTTAAAGTCAATAAGGGAAAAGTCCCTATAGACTATAAGGGGTGCTCCTGTAAATTACCTAGATAAAAAGATAAGAAAAATAGACCCCCCAAGAAGAGCAAAATACATATCCTATATCTATTCTACCAGTGATTACTTTTAAATATTAGTATAAAAGGTATACATTTTACCCCATGTTAATTAATAAGTATATTCCCTGCCCATCAAGATAACTTTCACTTCTACCCCTTCCCTGTCTCCATCTGTTCTGGGCTACTTTTTCCCATATTCAGATAAGCTGGGATTCTTCTTGGAGAATATGATTATTTTTTGTAATCAACAACTAGCAGATGTTTCAGTAACATCTAACAACTTTAGACACTACTGCAGGTTTTCATGGGCTCCTTGCTAATGACTACAGTTTTGTATCCAGTGGTTTCTTCTTAAATTCTTTGTGGTATGTATGTATACAGTCAACCCTTAAATAACATGGGGATTAGGAGTACCACCCCCCCACATGATCAAAAATCTATGTATAACTTTTGACACCCCCAAGAACTTAACTACCAGTAACCTGCTAATACGAGAAGCCTTACTAATATGAGAGTCAATGAACACTTATTTTGTATGTTATATGTATTATATATTGTATTCTTACAAAAAAACAAGATAGAGAATAGAAAATGTCATATAAATACATTTATAGTCCTTACTGTAAGGACTTATTTGCTGTAAAAAAAAAATCCACATATAAGTAGGGCTGAGCAGCTCAAACCCAGGCTGTTCAAGAGTCAACTGGATATGTACGCGTGTGCTTATTTTAGTAAATCTTGTTACTTTTTCTGGATAAACTCCATAGGTGGTATCATCCTGAGTCATAAAAATGTATGCATCAAGAAAGGTCTTCACTTTCTAGATAGCTCCCAAAACTTTCAGGTATTACTAATGATTTCAGGCATCGAAGACTATTTTCTTCAAATATGTTGTGACAGAGATGTCAAGTTTGGTATCTGGTGGGGAGAGGGTTCTTTCAGAACCAATGATATCTGCTGTTCTAGAAAATGTCCATCAGTATTGCTTTGTGTATTATATGACCATGAATGTTTCTTGTTTAGAAAATCCATTTAGGCAAATATTTAAACTTGATATTCCTCTGCTTTTTTAATTTTTTTTTTTTTACTTTATGCTTTCTATAAGTTATTTACAGTACATTCTAGGGTAATTCCTTGACTTTTTTTTGAGCTAACAAATTTACTCCAGTTACAACCATTTTGTTGTTCTGCTCACCCATTGTACAATTTTAATCTCAAGGACCAAAACCTAACTTTCTAAAGTTAACTTTAGATATTATTAATAACCTCAGTGAGATGTAAATAGTGTAGATAGATGTACAAAAGATGTAAATACTGTAGTTTGGTGCTTCTATATGGTTTGGCTTTTTTCAGTTCATTGAATCTTGGCTGTGAATTTCGTGTTTAAGATTTGTAGTTATAGGATTGCCTTAATCAGGTCAGGCTGTCATAGCAAAATCCCATAGACTCACGTAGTTTTTCCTCTGTCCTTGTGTGGAGAAGGACAGAGGGACAATGGGACAGAGAAAAGAGAGGGGAAAAGAGAAAGAGAGATCTCTCTCCTTTTTCCTTAAAGATTTTATTTATTTGTCAGAGAGAGAGAGAGAGAGCATGAGCAGGGGGAGGGGCAGAGGGAGAAGCAGGCTCCCTGCTGAGCAGGGAGCCCGATTGATTCAGGACTCCATCCCAGGACCCTGGGATCATGACGTGAGCCGAAGGCAACGACTTAACTGACTGAGCCGCCCGGGCCTCCCAAGAGAGATCTTGTTCTCTTATTATAAAGCTACTAGTTCCACCATGAGGGCTTCACTGGCAGGACCCTATCTAAGCCTAATCACTTCCCAAGGGCCTCATCTCCAAATACCATCACATTAGGGTATCAACATATGAATTTGATGTGAAAAGAGAGGCAGAAACATTCAGTCCACAGCAATCATATGTGGATGAAATTAATATAGCTAACCCTAGTTTTCTTTCGCTCAGTTTTTTCATGGCATTCTTTCTCCATATTTTTTTAAACCTATTTAAAGTGAATTTCTTATAGACAGCATATATTTGAGGCATGCTTTTATAACCATTCTAACAATATTTGTCTTTTCATTGATAAGCTTAAACCATTCACCATGCCTGTTCTTTTCTTAAGTGGTAGCACCAGTTCAGGGCTCCAGGATCATTAATTCATTTTCTTCAGGATCATTAATCACAGGTTGTAGTATAATTTCCACAGGATTAAAAATAATCCATTAACCAATAGAAAATCATGTAACCTGAGATAAGCATCAGTTTCATGAGGAAAGTTTTGATGCTACAACTTGAGGTACAATAATCTGGTGTTCAGAGATACATGAACTTTATGCAAATTCTTAGAAATTCCAGACTTATCTTTTGATATCCTAGAGCAACCAGAGCATGCACATCATCCAGGTAATAAATACCAGGTTTTGGAAAGTGTAGTGATTAAACAAGCATCTGCATGAGAGGAAACTCTAATCAACATGTGAAAAGATGCCTAACTTTAGTGGTCAGCTGAGATGCACATCCTTAAAATAATTATCCAGTACTCTTGCATATTTACTAGATGAGGAGAAATTGAAAGTCTCATAGTACAAGCATGATGAAAATGTAGAAAAATTAGAACGACTTCGTTTAGAGAACAATTTGGTACCATATGGTAAAATCACATCGTGCATCAGTCTCCTGATATCACCATTTAACCAGTTCAAGTGGTACAGAGACCTCCCTGCCTTTACAGCCCTTGGGGATCTATGGTAAATATTTTCTCTATAGATCATGAGAGCCTCAGATGGTGTTAAAATTTTTGCTTTAATAAATAATTTTTTAAAACCTCAAAAGAAGTGACCTCTCCACTATTTACCCATACTTTTCCATCTCCTTTGCTTTCTTCTTTCTTGGTGTTCTAAAATTTAGCATAGGTTTGCTGGTGACAGATTCATAGTTTCCTTTCACCTGAGAATGTCTTCATAAATTTTCCATTCCTAAAGGATATTTTTGCTTGATAATCTGGATGATGATTCTTTTTTTTTTTTTCAGCACTTAAAAAATGTTGAGCCATAGTCTATCAGCTTTGATGGCTTCTTATGAGAAATCTGCCATTTGAATTGTTTTTCCCCTATAGGTAGGGGGTTATTTACTCTGGCTGCTTTTACGATTTTCTCTTTGTCTTGAACTTCCAGAAGTTTCACTATGATGTATCTTTGTATGAATTGCTTTGAATTTATCTTGTTTGGTGTTTGCTCATCTTGAATCTGTAGGTTTCTAGCTGTTGCCATTATTCCTCATTGTGCTTTTTTAGCCCTGACCTCTGTGCCCTCTTCTTTCCAAGCCTCCCGTGATGTGACTGCTAGACTTTTGTACCAGCCCGGTAAGTCCCAGAGACTCAATTCATTTCTTTTCATTCTGTTTTCTCTTTTGTTCATTGGATAATTTCTATTTTCTATGTTCAAGGGGAATTATGTTTTCCCTTTTGATCCCTCTATTGTGTTAACCCCATCCAATTATTTTTTTAATTTTGATCATTGTACTTTTCACTTCTAAAGTTTCTATTGGATTCTTCTTTATATATTTTATTTCTTTATTAGGAATTTCTACTTCTTAGAGTTTCTATTTTTTTGTTTCTAGTGCATTTGTAATTGCTTTTGAAATAGTTTTACGATGGTGTCTTTAAAATCCTTTTCAGATCATTCCAACACCTATGTCATCCCAGTTCTGATGTCTGTTTATCTTTTCTCATTCAGGTTGAGATTTTCCAGGTCTTGAAAAATCCGTGATTTTTCTATTGAAATCTGAACATTTGGGGTACTGTGAGACTCTGGATCTCATTTAAAGCTTTTGTTTTATCTGGCTTTCTCTGACACCACCCCAGTAGATGAAGGGGTACAACCACCTTGGTACTTCCAGGTTTGGGTGAAAGTCCCGTTTCCCTGATCAGCCTCTGTCATCACACATGGGTGAGAGGCTCGTCATTACTGCTGGAATTCACACTCCCCACTAGGCCTCTTCTGGTATCATTTCACTGAGAGGTGGAGGGGTTTGTTGTTACTACTATCATGTGGTCACCATTGATACTCTGGTGTGGTTTTACACTGTTTGATACTTTCCCACAGATCTTGCATACTCTGTTCTATTTTCCCACTTTTCCATCTTACTATTTCAGTTTGGTTAGGTTCTAATAACCTACAAGTTCATGATTCATTCTGTGAATACATGTTGAGTCTACTGGTGATCCCTGTCTGGTAGTTCCAACAACTAGATCTTCACTCGGTCTCCTTCCAATAATTGCTTTATCTCTCCAGGCTGTTTTCTTGCCATTTTATATACCTCCTAATAGTTTGTTGAAAGCTGGACAAATTATATATAAAAATAGATACATAAATAATTTTTCGTGTCTGTAGATGACCAAGCCTTTCCTCCTGTTAGGCCTTTAGAGAATGAGCTAGTGTTCATGTAACCACATTTTGAGTGGTTTGGGTGCTGGTTAATATGTCAGAGGTTCATCTCAATATCTGATCATTCTTTGACTTTGGTTGATCACTTTGCACTGCCCCTGAGGGGACCTTGTCTTACAGCTCTCCCAGCTTTGCTTGACCGTTATTTTGTTATTGTGGTGTTGAGGGGATGGGAGAGGAAATTATTCCCTGATGTTCTGAGTGAGTCCCAGTCTTATGCAGGCACTGTGAACTGGGTATTGGGAAAGTATCCTGCTCAGGTGTCCTTGCCTGTTCTTCAGATATAGTGCAGGACTGACCATGTATTCCTGCCTCTCCCACAAGGGTAGAGTTTTGGGTTTCTTGTCTTTTCTCCCCCCTGATTTCCTGTTGACAACTATTAGCACTATGAGGTCAATTCCTGTATTTGTTCATAACGATATAGTGTTAAGTACACAATGCCAAAATGATATTTGTTGAACCAATACTGTATTGTAATTACCATAATAAATACAATGATAAAATATGTGTCACAAAATTCACTTTTTTAGTGTTATATTTCAGGGTCTTATTTTTTCTTCCAACTTAGAGATTGACAAAAACTATTCATAGTAAACTATAATAATTTTTTGTTGCATTATTAATTTGTGTCTATAAAACTTTTTTGATGAATGACATTTTTTATCTATCAGTGTAAGAAGTACATAATCATGAAAAATATTAGAGCCCCCATTTTCAGTGTTTATAAAATTATTTAATTGACCAAGACTTTTGTAACTCAGATATGCATATTTATTCTGGTAAGAGCAAATTATATAGCCTTGAAATATAATTTCATTACTTTTCAGCAAATCTTACATCATGTAAATCCATCAGCCATGGCTATTTTCCTTATTGAATTTGAGAATGAGAAATTTAGGTCCCTTTTAAGCTGTCAGAATGAGAGAGTTTCATAAAATATATTAGCAAATGAGAAATATTTAGCATATTTATTGCTATGGTAATCATTGACTGTATTTCAATAGTAAACAGAGATACAATATTAGTAGTAAATCTTAAAGAGCACTTATTTCTTTATCTTTCAAGTTCTTTGGCTAACCCTTATTGCCTATGGGAAGGATATAGCTAGGACTTTATTTTTAGATGAAATAAATCAAAATATAAAGAACAAGAACTTCTACTATAAATTAGAAGTAGCATAAATATTCATGATTTTTTTATCTTACATAATTCTTCTTTTAAAAATGTCCATATCTTGTTATAAAAAACTACTGACACTATTTCATGCCAAACTTGGAGAAATGATATGCTTAGAGAATTACTATTCTTGTGTGATTCTTTAAAAATATCTACATATGGACTTCATCCTTATGATTGTATTATTTACTTTTATTTTTTCTGCCTGGTTTCCAATTTCATCTTTCCCACATACTTGCAATTTGTCCTTGGGAACACTTAACTTGTTTTTACCTCCATGTCCTCATCTGTTAAATGGTGATATAATAGTACCGGGATGTTTAGAGAATTGGATGGTTTCACATTTGTTAATAATATAGATCAGCCTCTAGCACATAAGTAATTAATATATTGACATTATTTTCTGAGTGCAATATGCTTTATTCATTTTTAAATAAAACTGTCCAACCTGAAACACTTCAGTAAGTTAAATAAAACACATATGGCATCTGTAATAATTTTGGTAGTAGCAACTAAGGTAATGCTTGCATCCCAGATCATGATGCTATATTGAAAAATGCTTTGCTATGAACATGAGTCTCATCATTTGGTTCAAGGTATAAATAAACTAAAGGTAGGTTACTGTGTAGTAATATACATGTGAGATACACACATAAAAGCAAGCAAATATTTGGTTGTAGTCAAGGTGGCAACATTCAAGAAGAACAATGTGAAATAAGTATCTGGAAACAAAAACTTTGAAAAGGAATGCTGTAATAAATCATACTTAAAGTATCTTTTATCAAAATTTATTCTTCATGAGATTTTTAATCCAATTCATTTTGATTAGGTCCAATTTTTCCATACTTCTTTTTGTTACTTGTATGTAGATCTAAGAGTGTGTCCGCAAAAGTATTTTCAAATTATATATAATTAAAATCACTTCTCTATCTTATTGTGGCTTTATGGACCTGGTTATCTCTCATTGTTAACTTGCAGATCTATGTTCAGTTCTACTTCTGTCCGATTTCTCTTTTTCACATATTCATCCACACCCCCCAGCAATTATCTAGTAAAGTCACAATCAGGGATACATGTATGCAAATATTTCTACAGAAAAAAAAGTCAATACTTTGAAATTTGCTCCTGTTATTAAAAGATATGATCACCTGTTTCTCACTCCCCTTTTTCTATCCCCTTCAATGTTTCTCTACATTGTCTCCTGTAAAGATACCTGGTAAAGTTAATGCCTAGCACCGGAGGCCAAGCCAAAGCAACATGATGTGAAGCATATCTTCAGTCACAAGAAGAAAGTCACTAGAAATATTAGAATAGTAGTTAAAAAGGTAGATGTTTTTAAAAATCCCCAAATGCTAAATTTTGGAATTGCATCCTGAGTTCTTTCCTTCAAAGACAACATTGGAATTCAGGGTCTGGACTAACTCTTTAGCCTTGCTTCATGTTTCCACGTAAGTCTCTTCCTCTGCAGAAGAGGAGAGAGTTACCCAAGGGGTACTGTTGGCAGCAGGAAGCAGGTATACATAGTCCCCACCTGCCTGTCCCTCTGGTCTGCCTGCAGGACATCCATCTCCTGGGCTCTCAGTCATGCTGCTAAAGGGGCATGCCTCCACACTTCTGAGTGCGAGGCACATCTGTGCTTCTGTGTTTCCACACTCACTAGGATTTCGGTTATTGTCCTCAAACTGAACCAGTCTCTCAGAGCTTTCTCTAACCTTTTGATTTCTGTCTGTTCCTATTTGTCTACCTCAACTGGCTCTGAACTATGGGGAAAAGGTTTGTTATCTATTAGTCCCCTTAAAATCTCAAGAGGAAGTTGACATGATAGATGCTCAGTATCTATTTTTACACGTTTTTTGTTTGTTTGTTTCTTAAGTAGGCTCCATACCCAGCGTGGTGCCCAATGCGGGGCCCAAACTCATGACCCTGAGATCAGGACCCAAGCTGAAATCAAGAGTCAGATGCTTACCTGACTGAGCCACCCAGGCACCCAGTATATATTTTTAAATTAATTGATTTCAGAATGTTGACCTTTGGTTTCAGAAATATGCATGAAAAGATATTAGATATTAATATCATACATATTACTATAAGTTTAGCTGAATGTTAATGAAAATTTTAGAGATTCTTTCATGATTATATTCAAATTTAATTAAAAAGCAAGGACATGGTGAAATTTGCTCTTTCTTAAAACAGTATCTTTCTACTTTGTGTAGTTTTCTTAGCTCTTTGAGCAAAGATATTTTCTTTAAAGTTTATGAGTTACTTCTAAAGATCCACAACAGTAAAGGAAAACGAACATACATTTGGAATCTCATATGGAATATTCATGAGTTTTTTACTCATGGGATGCTTTCATTTGGAAAGTAATATATATAAAGGCAGTAGATTTCTAATGTTCTTTTAGTGAGTTTTTGATAGTAGGTAGTCTAATGGTAATACACTCAAATCATTGAGTCTACTTATTGACTTGCATATTGTTGCAGTATACAAGGAGTTCCTAATCCATAAATAGCCTGGCCACATAAATATGGAATGTCTTTTTAACTTAAGTATTTCATTTTGTTTAGTTCTTTGATTGACAGATCACTCCTATTTTCTATGAAATGGCCATATAATTGAAAACAAACCTATCATTTATTGAGACCATGTCTAATTCAGGATACAAAGCAAACTAGACAATAAAGATAGGATCCAGAAAAACATATAAATGGTTACCCAACCACAGGACAGTAAATCACTTTTGTTGTCTTTGCAATAATTATTATACTGTAGGATGTTGCTGATTGCGGGTAACCCACGCCACTCCCAAAGCTGACATATCTGTGTATTCAAAGTGTCTCTGATATAGACCTAAGAGGAAAATCACATAAAGTTTAGCAACCAAAGGCATTGTATCTGATGTCTGTCTAGGATGCTTAAAACTGGATATACTTTTTAATATACAGCATCATTTACAAGCATATTTACTATTATTTAGAAAGACCTTAAGTTGCTAGCTCTCACAAATATACAAGATTTAGATTCAGCCCTTTTTGCATATATAGCATATTTTCATGAAGAACATTTTCTTTCAGGAAAAAAACCTTCAAAATTATGGCAAAAAATGCTTATTGTTTGAGAACTAGTTTCGTAAATGCTGACTAATTCTTTTTTTCTAACACAAAATAGTCACTAGTGTGCTTTTCACTGTTTTTGCAAGATCCACAAACATTGGACCCTTTGCATCTTTAACTACTGTAGCATCAAATCTTTGCAAGGGCCAAGCCACTCTCTATATAAATGATATTAAAAAATATTCATCATAAAGGACTAACTGTGAATCCTTGGTGATTTTACAAGCTTTTGTCAGCAGTTATGTTGGTCATTTGATGTATATTTAGCTATTTGGAGAGTAAGGTTTAAAATAAAATTCAAATACTGAATACTTTTTTTTTTTAATGTTATGTTATACTCCAGCTCTTTGAGGTCGTTTTTTTCCTATGGCATTTTCCGATTTATTTTATTGACAAAAATTATGTTTGTGGAGTAGAATTAATTTATATATGGTAGAACCCTTACACATGCAATAGATAACTTGCTTTTTAACTGTGGTATGACATAATTTTCCCTTATAACCATAAGGCTATACATTCAAATACATCTGAAAATTTTAAAGTCGATTCAGTAAAAAGAGAAGTGGAATTATGATGTAGGAATATAGGAAAAAAGATTCTATGATTTATAAGAGAACCCCACTTGACATCTTTACATATGTGGTGCTTTTCCCCTGTAATTATTAAAAATAAAGTTTACCAAAAATCATTTAAAACATTTAGATAGGACTTTTTGGAGATGAAAAGGATAATGGTCTATGAAAATTATCTTTCAGTCCTACACTATGTTGAGAACCACTGTGCTAAATGGTATGAGAAATTTAAATTGTAAGACACCATATCCCTCAATGGATGTACAAATTAGCTGAGCATTTTAAACATGTCATCATGGAAAGAAGAGTGCCCCAAGTCAAAGGAGAAATACAGGCAACCATCTTGGGCACCACTGTCAACTCTATCTACACTTACAAAATATATGAAATTAATTCTTCAGGATTGATGATTCTTGGAATTTTGTATGCCCCTTTCTTCTCCTTATGGATAAAATTTCTAATCATTATTTTCTCATGAGTATTCCATAGGTCAAGAGAAAACAAGTTAAAGTATTAACTCATTATTTTTGACTTAAGAAAGCAATAAGATTAACAATTCATTGTATATGTAAGCTCTCACTAAATATCCGAGGAAGGAGGCGGATACATATTTGTGCAGTCTCTAATAACGTTCGAGAATTCTGTGTGAATTGATTTTTCTAATGTTACCTCGGACAGTTGCTCTCATGCATATAATCAAACTGATTCTGAGTCCTTTGGGAAATCCTTTTGGATGTTTGCTTTATTGAGAGGATACTAACAAATGATGATTTAAGGCTATGAACTCCAGGTCTATTTCCAAGTTGAAGTGCGTGGTTTGGGAATATTTTCCGAGATTGATCTACCTGCTGTGTACCATTTTTGCTGCCTAATAATGTGATTTCATAAGCAATTGCCTAGAGACTTTGCACTCTCACGTGTTAGGCCATTCTGCAAGTGATTTCTTTCATTTATTCTCTAAACAAACAACTTACCTTTTATGTACAGAGGAAAAGCACATTCCATCTCCTACAGTGGCTCATTTAAAAAAATTTTCCTTATATGAAATTTGTATAGATCGGCACCATGGGACTTTAGGCTCTTCACACTCCACAATCACTATTTTTTCCTCTCTCCTCTGGAATATTTAGCTGTTACTCATACATACAATGCTAATTGAAGTTTTATGTTCATAGGATTCAATAGAAATCCAGATGCCTTTCAGAGAAGTTTGCTCTGAAGAGACAGTGCCCATAGAAAATTCCCTTTTCTCAGTTAAATGATATTTTCTCTTTATTGCTAAAATTATACAAAGCTTAAGAAGTATAAAATATTCTCTTTGGTTTGGTTTTGGTTTCCAGTATTTGATTTTTAAGATTTCTATTCATTTGTACATAATCTGTACAAAGACAACCAACTATTTGACTAACAAAACTTAAAATTTCCCTAAAGATCTAATATATTTTCACAAATCTTAAAATTGCCAATTTAAAAAAAGTAATTAAAGCATGCCCAGAATGGTAATGAATCATTTAAAAACAACTCTTAGTGGTCTTATTTTGGTAATAAGAATGTTGTGAATTCCTGTAGAAATTTTGAAAAATACAGAAAATATCACAAACATTGGGGAGATTTTATAAAATCATTAAATATTTTTTTGCAAAATAATTCTTAATGGATGCCTCATAATGTGTACAGGGTAATGCATTTAACTGAAGACCAGTAGGTGATATTTATGTCCACTTGAGCACATACTCAATTATTACTTTTGCAATACTAGGTCAAAAGTTGGATACATTTTAACTGATAAATTTGCACTGCAAAGGTTGTCTTTAAAAAAGTAGTATCAGTTTATTTTCATTAGCAACGGACAACTAACATATAAATCCTATGACTGTTTAGAAATATTTCCTAGTTTCTTCCTCCTTTAAACTCCTCTCTTTGTCTATTTTTGTCCTAATACTGCCTGTTTTTAAATATTGTAACTTCCCTCTGTTTTAATTCATTGAGTGAGGATGTCAGTACATTTCTTTTTCAAGTTTGGCTCTTTTCTTACACTCATACTGGCAGATAATTTTCCAGATTATTGTTCTGTGTTCCTAAAGAAAGCCCAGTATGAGCCCATCGACTTGGATGGCATTAAATTTGTGAATTAGAGATTGGCTTTTACATCATTGATAACTCTTTACAGCAGTCTGGTCTTTCTTTCCCTTCAGAAAAGAGTCTTTGTTTTCTTCATATTCTTATGAATTTCCTATTCAGTTTATTCTTAGATATTTTGTAGTTTCTGGATAATATTAGTTGGCTCTCCTTTTTATTATAGTTCTTCTTAGGTCAATTCTGGACTATAAGAAATGTTATGGTTTGTATTTTGTAGAATATAACCAGATTGACCCCAATGTGTTTCATATTAGTCGATTTATGATCTTGGGTTTTGCTTGTGTATACTCCTGCGAAGAATGGTGATTTTTTCCCCATATTTGTAATATTTGTAACTTATAAAAATATTTTATAACATTGGCTTGGCCATAATTTAAAGAGCAACACTAAAAATAGGGTTGGAAACAAAGATCCTAGGCTTTTTCCTGATTTTATAGACATGGCATGATGTTTTAACATTAAATACGATGGTTATGAATTATGGAGAATGTATGAGTATGAATATCATCTTATGCATTCTAATTTATGAATTTCAATTTTTTTAGTATATATTTTTAAATTTTATTCAAATACCCTTTGCACTTATATTGAGAAGATTTGGGATTTTTTCCATCCGTTTAGTATTATATAAAGTGAGTTATATAAATAACCTTCTAATAGTAATTATATTTCTTCCAGTCTGGAATAAAAACTTTCTTCATGTTTTACTATTCATTTTAATTTACTGCCAAATTCAATTTGCTACTATTTTAAATAGACAGAATTTATCAATTTATACTTAAATTTGTTTTCATATACAGCTTAAAAAGCTTATTTTTATTTGAAATATTTGTTGAATAGCTTAGAAAATGTATTCATCATCACAGTGGCAGCCAAACCTGTCTGAATGTGGGAGTATATTGGACACTATTTATACTAACCCCTTAATGTACTTGATGACTTTTTGAAAAGGAGTTATGATTTCATTTTATATAAATTAATGAATTAATGTAATATGGCTTTCTTTAAACTCTATTATGATTAGTGACAGGCCTTTGGAACTCACAACCAATTTGGGTGAAAATACAGATGCAGTTGCATGCTTTTAAATAATGTAAATTCAACATGGGGATTGAGGGGGGTCTTGTCATTTGTGTATCTAGAGAAAGCAGTGTCTTGCAGTCTGTCCATCTTTACTTTGTCTAGATCAGCTCATATGGAAACAATGAAAGCCATCAGTCAAACTGCAGACATAGACATATGCAAAAATAAGGTTTTTTTGCAACTTATTTTAATAGGACAGCAGGCCAATACTTACTAATATCTTGTCTATATTGTCTATAAAAATAATTATGCTGTTTTCAACAAGGGATAAAATATGCTAAACATTGAAACAAAAGTAATAGCTAAATTTTAAACTATTTTATAAAAAGTAATAGGACTTAGAGCTAGTCCCAGATTAAGTTAATGAAAGTTGGAAACACAAAGATGAAAGAATGGTGCTTAAAAATGGGCTATGTCTTTAAAGTGTTAAAAATATTGATTTATGCTTAAAATTGGTTTCTATAACCACCTTTCAGAGTGTTTATAATTTCAAACTAAGAATGAAGACTTTGTGTAAAAAAGGAAACAATCATAATAAACATAAATACTTACTAAGAATCTCAAAAATTTTCTAGTCAGAAATCACAATAGGCCATGATGCAGGCAGAATGTCCATTAATGGACATTCAGAAGTTCTTAGGGATGTTTAAAAACTCTGTGCCACTGTATAGACCCCCATGAGGACTAAATCTATATAACAAAAATAGGAGAACTGTGTCAATGGAGACATGAAACCAAACAGTCAACCAGTTAATATTTTTTTTATCTTTTATGGCAAAATTACCCTGTGGCCAATTAGTGATGCAGAAAGTGTTTGTGGCAAAAATGCTTGTGGCAAAGATGCCTACAGTGGAAATACCAGACACACTCAAAGACAATGTTGAATGAAAGAAGCAGATATAAAAGAATATAGACCATGTGATTTCATTTAGAGAATGTAGTGATAGGAGGAACACCCGCTGCCGATGGGGTAGAGGGAAAAATGCAGGTGGCTTCTGTCGCATTGACAACATTATATATATTGAGCTGGGTGGTGGGCTCACAGGCATATTGCCTTCTGAAAAGTTTATCCAACAGTATAATAATGATATAATGCACTTCATCCTATATAAATTGTGTGTTCTAAATAATTCTAAATATTTCAAAACAGCTTAGAATATGTTCAACATGCTACGTAACAGTGGTGATTCCACAGTGAGGTAGGCATGCAAATTGGTATATTTCTGAAGAGGAAAATCATAGCAATATGTATAGACTTAAAAGTATTTTTCTTAAAAGTATTCTTTTTCTTTAGTCTCATACTTTCAGAGAAATGTGGACTCCAGAATAAAATGAAATGCTCTCTAGTTCATTTAATAATATAAAACTAAAGCCAAAGATAAAGAAAAAGGAATAAAAAAAGAAGCTACTCAAACTGCTGTCTTTAGCCCAACTTTATGGGGAACTAAAGGAACACTAAAGTTGGGGGGTTGGAGGTGAAGAAAATAATATTTACTAGATTTCTTTGGGAGAATGCTGGATGTAGTTCAGTGTAGAAAATTAAGACTGAATAAAATGCAATTTCCTTCAGCAGAGGAATGGTAAATGGTTCAGATATCTAATGAACTGTCCTGCAATTTTCAAAAAGACAGTTGCAAAGACTTATGTGTTCACTTTTCATGGAAACATACTTCTATTAAGTGAAGAACAAGTGGGTGGAATGGATCGTGGTAGATACTATAGATTGCCCTCTTCCAATGCTTTCCTCTATTGTCGAGGCCAAAAAGCCAAAAAGTCACTTTCTGAGATCCCACACAGCATGAGTTCTGGATGTTAGTTAGGTTCTACATTTTTCTGAGACTTGGGAAGCCAAAGGAAAGCAGAAGCCATTGACCGTCCTGTTGTTGGGGTGGGCAAACAAGCTTGGTGGGCAAGAACAGCTGTGGGCTGAAGTGTTATTTCATTGTAGGCACTATATTCTGGGATGTCAAGGGCCATTGAAACAGTGGTCACTCTTTTTAGGTCCTGGCTTTCTATTCCAAGCTGTCCTGAAATTCTCCCACCTTCCTGGTAGAACAGTGGCTGGTGCCATTCTGGAGATCCACGATGGAATTCTCTCCTCTAGAATCTTAAACATTTTATGAACACCTCTTCCCTTATATTAAATTCCTTTCTTCTTAAGTCACTTACAGTTTCCTTCATTCATCACAGAATGCTATAATGATCTTACACAAGGTCATTTATTTATTCAACACGTATTTACTTAGGGCTTGGAATTTCCTAAGTAGTGGCTACTTGGGATACATCACTGAACAAAACAAAGATCTTTGCCATTGAACAGTTTATATGTTAGCCAAGTTGCCAGCAAAGGAAAACCAAACAAGATCTAGAACTGAATACTACCTGAGAAAGTTTGCTCTTTTGTTTTGCTTTGTAAAATAAAATGAAAGAGATCCAGGGGGCATGGGAGACATAGTTTGAAGTGTTCAACAGCGTGGTCAGATTAAGTCACATTAAGAAGATGACACTTGGACAAAAATTAATAGGAGTCAGATAGCAAGCCAAGGGATATGTGGGGACAGAGGGAATGACTAGATCCAGGCCCAGAGATTGGAGTGGGCCTGACATTTTGGAGGAATGGCACAGAAGCTTGTGTGGTTGAAGCAGGAGGAAGGCAGAATGTGGGGGTTGATGAGGCCAGACAGATGATAGGACACTGGGTTTTACTCAGAGAAAGGGGAGAATACTGGCCTTTTGTGAGATGAGTATGTACCATCTGAGTGGTGTTTTAAGAGGCTCAAGGCTCACTTAGCTGCTGAGAACGGATTGTTGATGGGCACGATGGGTCCCATTATAAGGAGATTCTTGCCACAGTCCAGGAGAGCAATAGCTTGGAATCTGGGAGAGACTGATGGCAGTGGACGTAGCGTGGCTATCACCAGATGGCTGAGTTTATTTTCATGTTTTTACTTTTCCGTGCCTTCAGATTCCCTATAATATGCACGATTTACTTAATACTAAGAGCACTTTTAGGAGTTACAATTTATAGTTGGTAAAAGAAGACAAGTGGGTAAAGGAGACAGGCATATTTAGTTCCAATTTAAAGCATCTGGAGAAAGAGAGGAGAGGGAGGGGAGAAGGGAAGTGAAGAGAAAGGAAACTGAAGAAAAGGAAGTTCATACTAAGAGTAAAGTGCAGTCCCCAGAAAATGTACCACTTCATACGGTGAGGCTGGCCTCGGTGCTGGTGATAACAGTGATAAGAACCTTAGCATCTCAGAGACTTACCAAAACAAAGGATTATTTCTTGCTCACTCCACAGACTCAGTGTGGTTGGTGGGGTGGGAAGGTGAGCTCTAATTCCCATATTCACTCAGGGACCCTTGCAGAGAGGGGCCCCCTTCTCATCCTGTGGATCAGCAATGGGGCCCACTGTGGCAGGCACCTGCCTTTCAGCCAAGTGGTGAAACATCAGGCCCGGACTGGCCAGATGTCCAAATGGACCACAAGGTAGCGGGAAATTTAGTGAGCATTGCAACCTTCAAAATTTGGGTAGAGAGAGAATAAAGAGCAAACTGGAAGGAGACATGAGAGCCAAGAATATCCATGTAAGAGAGCTGCCCCCAGGAAACAAGAAGAAAAGATCCTTTAAGAAGGACAGATAATTGTCCACAGTGTCTTGGCTGGCTGTCACACTTTGGTGACCTGATTAAGAGTTGTTTTGGTGGAGAAGAGAGAATAAAACCTGATTGGTGTTGAGAATATAATTGGAGGTAATATAGTGGTAACAGTGGAAAAAATATAATATTACATATGTTACATATAGAATATGTAATTATATATATTAACACACACACATACACAAACTTATATTCCAGAAGTTTTGTTATAATATGAATGGGAAACCAGAATGGTGTTTGCAGGACTCTTTTGATATCTTAAAATATTTAATGATATCAAGATCTTAGTATACTTAGATATCAACTATATTTAAATATCCTTAACATATTTTAAAATATTAAAGATATTCTGTGTGCCAATGGGATTGGCCTACTGAGATATGAAAAATAGATGTTGCAGGTGAGAATGGGGCTCTGCTGAAGAGTGAGTCCCTAGGAAGACCATGGGGAGGCAGTAGAGAGGTTGGGCTTAAATAGGAAGAGACGCGTACTTTCCTTTGTCTCAAGAAAGAAGACAGAAGGTGAAGAAGCAGGTGCAGGTTGGGGGTTGAAATTGAGGGCAAAAATGTGTGGTGCTTGTCTGCTTCCACTCCTCTATGATGTACCCAGCTAGGTGACTAGTGAGAGCGAAGAGAAGTGGAAATTTGATAAGAAAGTGTCTTCAAAATTGAAGAAGTGTGTTTACTAGTAATGTGGAGTGAGCAGCAAGTGCAAAATGCCAAGCCAACAGAGAGGAAGACTTGGGACTAAGTCTTGTTTGCAAGGGAAATGTTTTATTAGAACACTTTTCACTTCTGCTTGTGAAGAAAAGATGTGGAGGCAAAAGAAATGTAAAGAAAAATAAATGATTGATGATTGGACAGAGTAGGTGATTTGGAGGTCTTGATCAAGTCAGAGAACATGCGACATGGGAATATGAGAATGGGTGAACTCCATAGTTAGGACCAGGGATAGTTGAAATCAAGATTTATTATGATGAAGCCATTAACTCATTAATGAAATATGCATCTTTTAGTGCCTATTCTAACTGCTTTCATGGCAGGTGCCAGAAACGTGGCGGTGAACAAACACACAAGGCCCTGGGCCTAATGAAGTTTGGCATTTCATTAGTGCATTAAAGAACCAATACAGAGATTCTGAGATTATATCATAACCTATGAAACCTGCTAAAGGGATAAAAAAAGTGACATTTGAGCTGAAGCTCTAAAGTGAGTAGGATCTTGAGTCACTTAGGAAATAAGTGGGGAGATCAGAGAAAACCTTTTCAAAAAAGAAGAAGATTCTTTTCAGGATGAGAAACAAAGCCAGGGAGCTGGAAGTTATGGGGTGTGAGATATCAACATTGTCTTTGATGATAAGATAATACCCTGTCCTTGAGAAAAATCCATGCAGAATTTTCTCTGATTAAAACGTGGGATATTAAAAACTATAGTGGAATACTCTCAAAAACGTTGTCTTCATTTATCCCTAACAGTGTAAAAAAAAAAAAGCCAACATGTGGGTATTTTATCAGGCATTAGAATTTATGGACTATATATATTTAATACACATAATATGTTTATATTATACATATATATGTAAGTGTGCATATATACATATATGATAATTTAAAGATTACACACACACACGTGTACATCCAAACACATTGGTTGTCATATTTTCTCCTTCCAATCTATAACCCAACACACTCATTTGCAGAGTACATCCCTCCTGAAAGAGAACAGATGTATCTAATTCTCTTCTCCAACATGGGAGTGCAGATTTTATTTTCCAGTACATTTTTCAAAAACTTGATGTTTAATAAAAATGGGTGATTAAATTTTAATTTTATATGGATGAGACTGGAAAACAATTTCTATTTTTTTGTTACAAAGCTAATTTGCTTTCCTCTTCATTGTATTTTATTTGTTAGAATATGTTCTCTCTCCTTCTACACTCTACTCTTCTTCCATAAGAAATAAAATGTCTAGAGAGTAGTAGTCAATGAAAAATATTTAAGTGACTAAGAACCTAGTGTAATATCACAGCAACAATTTAATAACCTATTTCTTAATCTTCAAATGTATTGCATATCTATTTTCTTTCAAAATTTTACATAATTATTTCGTAGATAGAAATTTTAAAATGTGGGGCACCTGGGTAGGTCAGTTGGTTAAGCGCTTGCCTTCGGCTCAGGTCAGGATCCCAGGGTCCGGGTGCCTGGGTGGCTCAGTTGGTTAAGCAACTGCCTTCGGCTCAGGTCATGATCCTGGAGTCCTGGGATCGAGTCCCACATCAGGCTCCCGGCTCAGCGGGGAGCCTGCTTCTCCCTCTGACCTTCTCCCCTCTCATGCTGTTTCTCTCTCTCTCTCAAATAAATAAAAATAAAATCTTCAAAAAAAAAAATTAAAAAAAAAAAAAAAAAAGGATCCCAGGGTCCTGGGATTGAGCCCCGCTTTGTTGGGTTCCCCACCCAGAGGGGAGCCTGATTCTCCCTCTGTCCCTCCCTCTGCTCATGCTTCCTCTCTCTTTCTCAAATAAATAAATAAAATCTTTAAAAAAAATTTAAAAATGTATTCATACCTTTTCTAGTTAACATCATAAACCACAAGTATTTGCACAAACCACAAATGTTTGTACCATAGATAAAATATAGTTTTTAAAATAAGTGCTTTTATCATCTGGTTATTTGTGTCTATTTTATTCAATTTCCATTTTTAGTATCATACTTTTTTTCCTTATAATTGGAAGTATTCATTATTTTGAGAGGAATCCTAGGGGTGATTAAGTTATTTTTTGAGTATAATTTATGTAATTTGGGTGAATATATGAACTCTTTCAGTCATTTAGTAAATCATTCCCATAATCTTATCTGACTGCCAAAGTGAAGTAGACATTTGGCAAGTGACCAGTTAATTTGATCAATGTAGACACCAGACGGTATTATGCAGAAAAAAAATGTCACTTGGCAGTTTTACTAAGGTCTTAATGGATCGAAAGTCTTGATGCAACCACAAGGATAGTTGATTCACCTTGTGTGAACTGACCCACACAATTCACAGAAAACTGGAGTAGTTGGACACATGAACTCAGGCAAATGTCTCCGACTTTTATTTTACCAATCTGTATCAGATAGGTTGGATCCATCTTCACTACATATGCAACAATATGCTTATATCTTCTTAACTACATATGCTACATATAACAAAGTCGCCTACTTTCATGATTTGAGGTGAAAATCAGAAAAAAATAATTTTATTTAATGAAGTATCAAGTAGAATATACCTTACAAGGTGTTTACTAGGAGCTAACATTTATTATTGGTAAATAAACTCAGAGGAGAGCTTTTCACTGAATTTTCTTTTTTAGGCTTATTATGAACTTTCTCTCATACTTAAAGGTTGAATTTAATAAAATGTTAGTCTCATCTGATTTTTGGATGGTGTGAAACATCTTGTACAGTTATTAACTGGGGAATAATTATAGCTATATGTTTTAAGGAATGAAAAAAATATTTTGGAGTATAATACAAAAGTTATAACTAAAATGACAAAATAAATTCCAATAATTTTTATAGCATTTTAAAGAAAAACTTCAAATAAAGGAATTTAGAAGGAAATTGCTTCTCCTGTACCAGAATTGCATTTATCATGGCTCTACTCTTGCATTTGTAAGTACATTTGTGCCTTTGGCAGAAATATACTGTTTTCATGATGAAAAAAGTTTTTTTCTTGAAATTGTGTTAGCCAGTGTTAGACAATATCTGTTTATGTAACACTTGGGCTTAAACGGACTGAAATAACCATACTTCACACCACTGAGTTAAAAGATTATGGACAGAATTCCATTATAATTATGGGATAAATATTTGATCCTCAATACACAAATTATACGTATGGAGTCTACTGACAGCATATTTAAATCGATAAAGTATTTTAAGAGAAAGTATACTTAAGCCATATGAATAGTGCAGAAAAAGCAATATTTCGAGCTCAGAATGCTTTGTGTAATGTTTGGGGTAAGACTCTTTAACCCTATTCAACTTTGTATGTAAAGCGTTTTATTGAAAAGTTTGCATGCGTAACCTTAATAGCTATGGCATTGAAATATAAAAAAGGAATACAAAACCAGTATCTGTAGCCCGATTTTCAATTAGGGACTTGGGGAGGATATTTACAGCTGCCAATAAAAAATCAAGAGCATATTTCTAAATTTACTTTTTCCCCCCAGAGTCTTAGGCCTTTTCCTATTGCAAAGACAACAGGCATGTGTATAAATGGCATTTATTGCATAGTGATAGATATTGAAATCATTTAAATTCCTGTTTTTAACCATCAAAAAGAAAGAAGGTAAAAGAAATTATAGCTACCACTCACGCAGGTAAAATTAATATGAACAACAGGCTCTAGAGTATATTCCCCGTGTAGGAAAGTTAATAAGATTCTCTCGACTCTGTTTATCTGCAGCAACCATTCTCAGACCTACTGTAGCCCTCATCATGTTCCATTTTAATGTACATTAACTCATTTCATCTTATTGAACATGAGTTCCCTAAGGCTAGGACTGTTACTTTTGTAACACAGGAGCTTGCAAAATTTTAAAAAAAAGTAAACAATGGGCTCTGTCTGAGCCACTCCAGGCAGGCTCCAACGCACTCCTGTTCTGACAGGCCCTAAACTCCCCAGATTACGGGCAACTGGCATTTGGGGACTGTTTGTGTGAACAGCTAGCACACAGATTCCAATCACCAGGTGCTGCTGAACAGGGCAGTAGGAAGCGGGGTGTCAATTTCCTGGAGGACATGTTTCCAGCAGAGCATCCAACTCTAGCAGTTTCCCCTGAAACATGTGGAACCTATCCCTTTTGTGTTTTTGCTGACCTAAGCTTTCCTAACTCGGCTTTTACTCACCCCCCCCTCAAGAAACTCTATTCCTTAATGCACACAGTACTGTGTTATTGAAGTGCTTACTAGCCCTGGAGCAAAACTGAGGCTAGCATCCACAAAGGGACCTACTTTGCCCAGCAGGCAACCCTTATAAATTAGGTATGGGGATATATTTAGTTTTTGAGAGACTTGTTTTCCCAATTTTATTTTAAGGTTTTGCCTAACTTTGGCCTCCAATGCCTCTCCTTTAGAAACACCCAACACAGAGAAGAGAGATGAAACCCAAGCAGTCCATATTGACGGACTTATTTTTCTTAATTTACATTGAACCCTTTAATATTTCCAGACTCCCTATGAGACTACCTTAGAGTACCAATTAGTGGTACTATCTATAGGATAGTTTGATAATTCCATTAGGTAATAGATATTGATTTCTGGATATGGAGGCTCTCTGGAGAATTAAATGTTAATAAAGGCTATGAGCAGGTGTCTAATTCCTGTGGCGTGAGATTACCTGAATTTGTGGATAAAATATGCACTACTTGTCTTAGATTGAAAAACTGAGTTAGCTTCCTGGTCCTATATCAAAGTTTGGTTATTTCAATAGAAAGTAAAAGGCTGAGAGGCCCACTGGATTTGTATACCTGTAATACCTCACCTTGCTCCCAAGGCAAATGTTCTTTTAAAAATTATGGCGCATTTGGTATTGCATGGAAAAGTAAACTTCTCGAGGATGATATATATTTAACTATAAAACATTTTTAAGAATGCTTGGCCTCACTGTAATACCAAGAAATGCTCTACATCAGCAATTCATATTTCAATTTGATATACTCCGTTTTAAATAACATATACATGTAATACATTATAGATGCTGAAAAAGACACAAAATGAGTAAAATGAAACCACTTCGCTCATAAGACTTATACTTGATATCAGTGAGGTTTCAGTCAAGTAAATAGAAAATACCCTAGGTCTACACACAGAGGAGATTAGATGTAGGGAATTGGTTACAGAGTAATTGAAGAATTCGGAAGCTAGCCAAGCAACAGTGGGAGAGGCTGCTGGGGGAGACAGAAACAGCATGATAAGAACTAAAACTACTATTGATACGTCCCTTCTCCAAGGGATGGCCATCAGATAGAAGTAGGAACCACAGTGGATCAGCAACTGCATGAGAGCTACAACTCTAGACAGAGCAAGAAGAGCTCTGGATTCCTCCCTCCACCTGCCCTCCGGCATCAGGATCCCCCATTGGTGGAAGCTACCTGGAAGCCGCTGGCAGGGGGCCTGGGAAAGGCGCATACAAACCAGAGCAGGGAGGAGGGAGGAATATATCTGAGAGCAGATCAACAAGTGGCCAAGCAGCACAGATAGTCAAATAACTAGTACAGTGGAGCATGGGAAAAGCCATGAGAAAAGTATAAAAGAATTGCTCAGGTGATAAACTGAAGGAAAAATGTAAACTGATAGAGTAGATGGCATGTGATGTGGGTCAAGATTAAAATGGATATATTGTTTATCATCTAAACCCCAAGATTTTAAAGAAGGTGTGTGGGGGGGTGTGCCTGGGTGGCTCAGGTGGTTAAGCATCCTACCCTTGGTTTCAGCTCAGGTCAGGGTCTCAGGGTCGTGAGATCGAGCCCCAAGTCGGGCTCCATGCTCAGCTCAGAGTCTGCTCAAGGTTCTCTCTCCCTCTCCTTCCCCCTCTGTGAGTGGCATTCTCCCCTTCCTCAAATAAATAAATAAATAAATAATAAATAAATAAAATAAAAAAAAAGAATGTATGGGGGGACTTTTAATAAGTACTCCATGACAACAGGCATAAACTAAACAAATACTTGAGAAAGACAATACTGGAGTCAATGATAGATTTGAGAGTAAAATCTGCATGACTATGCCATTGAAGATATTTCACACTAAGGTGTGTCAGCATCATTTTTGTGGGAGAACAACTGTATCATTTTATCTTGGGGAATATAGGCTCTAGTTTAGGAAAGATTAAAATCAGGTTGGTTTTGGACCTCTTAAGTGGCAAACTATGGTAGCACATCCATGTGGACATGTGTCAAAAGATAACGCATACCACAGGGGCACCTGGGTGTCTCAATCGTTAAGCGTCTGCCTTCGGCTCAGGTCATGATCCCAGGGTCATGGGATCGAGCCCCGCATCGGGCTCCCTGCTTGGCGAGGAGCCTGCTTCTCCCTCTCCCACTCCTCCGTTTGTGTTCTCTCTCTCTCTGTGTCTCTCTCTGTCAAATAAATAAATAAAATCTTAAAAAAAAAAAAAAGATAACACATACCACAAGTTAGGTGCTTCCTTTGATGGATCAGTCCTGTGATATCAAGACCTTGTACATGTTTGATGAAATCAGGTACTGTATCTAACAGCTTAATCACTTCTTTCTCCTTGGTCAGGCATTACTCACCTCGCTTCCTCTCATTGCCGTTTTTGACTCTTTTGACAAACCGTGCTGACTATTCCATAATTTAATTTTAATTTAATTTAATTCCATATTTAATTCTTGGAAATCTATACCTTATCCCATTCCTCTGAAAGTATCTGCTCGCAATTAACTAACGAACGCCCAGGTGTCCTATGCAACTCACATTTTCAGTGTTGATACTTGTCTACATTTCTGGATCATTTGAAATGATTGATTCCCTTTGAAAGACTGACATCCTTAGACAAAAAAAATATGTTGAATTTCTTGCTGTCCTAAAGTACTTTGAAGGTGAAGATTAATATACAAAGTACAATGAAGATCATCTTAATTCTAGACTTTATAGAAAAAACACTCTACATTTTGGAGTGTTTGGTTACTTGAACAAGTTGCAAATGGGAAGGGAAGTAATTATATTTTTTTCATACTGCTGCCTAGGACAAGTTTTGTTCTTCATTCCTCACTAAAATCTAGGACTACCAGAGCTTTTGCACATTATCATTGGATGCTAACAAATGGTCTATTGTATCACTGGTTAAGGAATCCAATCCCATCAATTATCAAAGTTTCAGTCTCTCAGCTGAGTCAAAGCTTTTGCATTTCTTCAGTCTGGCCTCAGGCTGGGAAGCCTGCAGGGAGAATGGGCAATGCCTGCTTCTCTCTCTTCCATATTGCTCTCCCACTCTGTCTCCCTGACTCACTTGGCTGCCTCACATTTTTCAGGGCTAGAGTAGATGGCTGGGAGAGAGGATAGAGGGAAGGTCCTATGGACAGGCACATTGCTTTGGCCATGCCTGCTTCTCTGGTCATTAGGTGGTCAGGTGCCAGCCCTGTCTGTCATGGCACTCCTCTCCCATTTAGCCACTAGTCACTCTGCCATCTGTCTTGTGTTCTCCGAGTCCCTTCCATAGAGAGCTCTTCTCTAGGTACAAACCACACCCATCCAAGCTGATCCTATAGGATGAGTTGTTTGTTTAAATGATGCAAGTCCAGTACCTCTCCTGGGTCCACTCATGACCCATCCCAAACATTCATTCATTCTTGTCCCAACAAATTGCCTGAAAGTACAGGCGATTACTAGTAGAGCACCATCTCCTGGCTCTGTAACAACAGGCTGCTTTCTATTTTTCTGATGTGATTGAGGAACCAATCTCCCCCTCACCTCCACCCCCGCCTCCCAGGGACGTGTGTTAAGATTGTCTCCTGGAGTCGGCTTGATTTGGTTTCAGGTGGGTGTGGGTAACCTTCCTTTGCTTCTCAGGAAAAGAGGAGAGGAAGTACCTCAGGGCTCAGATTACAGGACTTTCCAATGTCTCCCTGTCAGTGTAAAATCCCCTCTTGATATACACTCCCTCCAAATGTGGGAGGACCTAATGGGTACAGGACAAGGTTTCTCTCCCAGCCTTTTGGTTTTCTTTCTGGTCATTCTGATATCTGTTTTAGGAGAGGTACCTAAGAATTCTTTGTTTTCCATGTTGAAGACTTGGGTAAAACTGGAGAAAAGGAAAAACCCCCATTTCATCATATATTTTGAATATCTTGCCACCATGTATTTATGTGGTATCTACATTCATAATTAGAATCATTATGTATATAAAATTGTGCAGTGTGCTTTTTTATTCCTCATTATGTTAGTGCCTCATTTTTGTGTTACCAAAACTCTTTCCATATAATTTAAAGGCATATAATATTATACTGTAAGGATAATTATAATTTATTCTGTAAGGGCCCAGTTTTATAGATTATTCCCAATTTTTATTATTGTTGTTGCTATTATAAATAATGCAGAGTGAATATGTTTTTAACAGAAAGCTTTCATATATATCTTGGTATTTTCCTAGAATAATTTTCTTGTTATAAAATATAGTACAGATTTAAGAACTGTTGATATATTTTAGTAAATTATCTTCTCTCCCACTGTCATGAAAATTTACATTTTCCTTCAGCACTATATGAGTGTCTTTCTTACCATTTATGTATTAATATTCTTATTAATATTTTTTTCATTTTTTGGGTTTCCTTTTCTGTGAATTTTCTTTCCTTTGTATATCCTTTGTCTTAGCCTCTGGATTATTTCCTATTAATTTTTAGGAACACTAAATACAGTTTTATTTCTACTTGCCTTTCTGGTCACTTCCTTATTCTCTCCTTTACTGGCTCCTCTGTTCTTTTTATATAAATAAAAGTAGGAATTGTTTGGATATCAGGTCTGTAAAACTCAATAAGCAAGTCTACTAATTTATTTATTTCTCTAGAATTATGACCAAAAGCAATAGCCTTAGCTGTACCAGCAAAGTTTGCTGTGTGTGGAACCACTTTCATATAAAAGGGCTGCCTGGGGACTTGGAAAAGCCTGATTTATTAAATGAAATTAAGCATTTTCAACAAAAAGTACTTTCTCTGAATATTTGTAGCTTTGTGCAATTACAGAGTGCTGAGTGTGGGTATAGAGAAGGTTGCAAACTTTAGTTATAAGGCATTACTTAGCTAAGTGTGCCTGGCTTTAAGAGAAAAACCATGTAGGTGTATGCATTCCCCCACTGAGAATGAGTCAGTGATAGCTCTTTTCCCCACGGAGGCCTATAAAATAGAAAAAGAACTTATGATTCCATCTATAATTTCGGTGGCTAACCATTAAAGATTTAACTTAACATTTATATGTTCTTTAGAGACACAGAATGCTACATGAATACTAAATTATATTTGTAACTTAGAGTTATGGTTTAGCTGTAGGGTTAATAGCCATATTTGCAATTCTTTAGAAATCTTCAAATATCACACAGTCAGGATATGTATTATAATAGATGAAATGTATTGCCTACTGTTATAGAACTTTATTGTGCTTAGATTTAATTGATGGTAATGCATGCAATTAAAAGAATATGAGTCTAATGAGATATTTTTATTTAGCCTGTCTTATAAGAACTAATATATATCTGTGCATGAGCCACATATGAGATACCCTCGAAATGTACACGTATATAAACACATATGTAAGCATGATGGAAAACAAATATAATTTTGCTAATGAGGCCCTGTAACTTTTCTCTGCAGTATTTCCAGGTACATTTGAAAACTGATCTAGCCTTACTTTTGCATGTTAGAATACCCTGATTGTTTTTCTTTGTCTGTTTTGCTTTCCCATTGATATGTTTTTTTTGGTTAAAAGGAAATAACCAGCAGTAACTGTGTACTGACATCTAAATAATCCAGATTATTGCTTGAAAAAGGAGCAGGGACTTCCCATTTGGACTCCATTTGACATACATAATAGGGCCCCACATATTTTCATTATGCTCTTTCATTGTTTCATTCATACAGACAATTAATGGTTATCAGCCACTACCCTTACACCATTCTAAGTAAGAAAAATATTGACAATGAATTCAGGGGGAAGGTCAGAGTCATCTTTTAGATTTGTGAAGAAGTCTTCTGGCTGGACTCCACCTGTCCATTTCTGCTTCTTCCATTTCTCTTCACTTGGTCCAGGGAACTGCTGTTTATGTATCTCTTCAGACTTGATAGATATCAACAAACTGCTCTCCCAAGTGTTTAGCCAACTTACATCCCCTACAGTGTGCATCTAGACTGGTTATCACATTTTAAATATAATTTTATAGATATTTTATATCCATATAAATATTCTAATGCAATTTTTGTAGATCTTTGGGCATTCTCTGAAATAATATGGAACAAGATTATCTTTTCCTTTAAAATTTGGTTAAACCTACCCAAAGTGTTTGTGTCTTGATTGTTCAATTTTTTAATGGTTATGCATTCACTCTAATTTTCTAGTTTTACTCAATTCAATTTTTGATAGAGTATGTTTTTCTAAAAAGTTGTCCATTTTATTTTGTTATGTCTTCATATGTTTTGGCATAATAGTGTTTTCAAATCATTTACAAATATCTACTCTATCTGCATCCATTTCTGATATTGTTTTCCTTTATCATTTTTTCAAGTCAACCTTGTGTTTTATTCAATTTATATGTAATTTTTAAAGGAATTTTTTTCTCTTTACTTTCATTATTTTTGTTAATCCTTGTTTTTCTGCTTCCAATTTTCAAAAATCTACTTTTATTGTCTCAAGTTTCACAATTTCTAATTTAACTAATTTCTTTTTACTCTTCATGTCATTTACTAAATGTATCCAAATCTATAAACTGGCCTCTAAACACTGGGTAAGCTGAATACTGCACAGTGAATATATAGAACTTTTTTTTTTTGCAGTTTATTATAATTTTGTTTAACTCATACATTTCCAAATAATTTTTAAATTATTTATAAAAATATATTTCTACCTTAGTTGCTTTATGACTGCAAAATGTCATCTACAAATTGTTGAAATTTGTCGAGATGGAAGGTTGTTGGAATTTGCTAAGACTTCTTTGCAAGCAAGTATATCAGCAATCTTGTAAATATCCTATTTGCTGAAATATATTATATTTAGAAAAGGATGTGTTCCCTTGTTACTGGTTCTTTTTTAAGGGATATATGGACATACCCCCATCCCCACCCATATATTTTATAGATCAAACTTTCAATTTTGCTATTCAAATATTCTATATAGCTACTATTTTTATTTGTTGCTCTTTTGGTAGAGCCTTGCATGTGCACATAGAACCTATTTTCTCCTCTTTCTGGACACCCGTTACTGATAGGTGACCATGTGCCTAACTTGTGGCCAAAGGAATGTGGTTAGATGTGATGGCTGTACTTCAGGGTTGGTCACTGGGGGCTTGTTAAAATATTATTATGGTTTATATATCTAGTAAAGAGTTGGATATGCAAGTCTGGACCTTAATATATTTTTAACCTCCCCTTATATCTTTTATCTCTTAAAGATATTGTGATTATTTTGTAGCATTTTCAGATTGCCGTAACTCAAGTTCTTGGGGTGCTAATTTTCCTGTTGTGTTTGTTTACTCCCCCTCACATTGAATCGTTCTTATTAATGCTTTGAAATTTTGGTTTTGAGCTAATTTTCCTATCAGATTGACTTTTCTATAGGCCTCCAGGCTCTTGAGTCATTTGGTTTATTTCTTCTACATATTCCAAAGGTTTCACTGGCAATTAGGTTGATTTTCCAACTTGATGATTACTTAGCTCCTCCACGTCAGCCCCTGCCCAAGTCTTAGTTTTCATTTCTTTCTTTTTTTCTTTTCGTTTTTCTTTCTTTCTTTTCTTTTCTTTTCCTTATTTTCTTTCTTTTCTCTTCTCTTCTTTTCTTTCTTTTCTTTCCTAGGAGAGTAATTTGTTTATACTCTGTTGTGGGCAGAAGCAGGCTTGATTTTTCACTTGAGCTTAATATCACATCTCCTGTGCTAATATGAGTGTTAAAAACCCAACCATTAGAAGTTAGGGCTTGTATCTTGGTCCTATTCTTTATTTCCTTAGGTTGTAATGACATTTCTGTGTATTTGTAGTAAAAGGGGTGTTGATTAAATTTCCTATATCATTGGAATTATTAGAGCAATAAATCTTTTTACGTTTAAAATGTCTATTAGACGTCCAAATGTAGATACCAAGTAGACAGTTGGGTACACAAGTCCAGAGCTCAGTAGTCAATTGAATTGGTTGTGTGTGTGTGTGTGTGTGTGTGTGTGTGTGTGTGTAAAATTATAATCTTCACAAAATAGAGAACATTTTTGAGAGTTCAGGTTAAAGACTGGAAGGTAAGCAATGTGTTTGACTATCTAGAAGCCATTGGTAACCTTGACAAGAAGAGTTTTTCTGGAATCATGTGAATAAGTAATAATGGGAAGAGTTAAATTATTGATGGAGAAGTACATAAAACAAACACAAAAAAATTATTTTAGAAAGTTTTACCTTGAAGGGCAATAGAGAAATGGACTATATGTCTTGCATTGGGCATAGAATCAAAAAAGGTTTCTGTTTGTTTTGATGCAAGGTTCTTGGGTAAGTTTTATGTTGAGTGAATATCTAAGTCTTCCCAAATCCTTTGTGTTTGTCTTACTTTACCTTCAAATGTGCCCCTCTTACACATTTCCTTGTACTCACTAAACTCTGCTTCTATTACTTGTTCATATGCCCGCATCTAAAACTTCATCTGTGAGGGTAGAAACAATGACTTTTGTTCACATTTACCATCAGCATCTAGCAGTGTGTCAGAATGCAAGATAAGTGTATTTGTGTTTTTAAACCACTTTAGCAGGAACACTTATTTATGATTGGAGACAAAAAGTATATATTGTTTCCCAAAGAAACATGCCCTCTGGGAATTGTAAAAAAGAAATACATGGAGGAAAGTTCTACTTACTCCAAACAAAATTTACACGTATTGACTTTTAATTTTTTTTTTTTTTTAGTTCTTCCAATCATTGGATATGTGCAGCCAATGATTAGAGCACAGTGAAGGTAGTTTATTCTTGGTAGTAACAATAATAACTATGTATAAGACAACAAATTTGTATTTGAGATATATTTTATTTACTTTATTTATTTATTTAGTCTCAGAGGTAGAGAAGTAGTTTAGTGATTCATTAGTTGCATATAACAACCCGTGCTCATTACATCAAGTGCCCTCCTTAATGCTCATCACCCAGTTACCCCATCCCCCACCCCCTTCCCCTCCAGCAACCCTCAGTTTGTTTCCTAGAGTTGAGTCTCTTATGGTTTGTCTCCCTCTCTGATTTCATCAGATCTTATATATTTGGATATATAAAATTTACTATGCAGAATATTCCTTTGAGGTATGTGTATATTACATATAATATAGTAGAAAAAGTCTTTTTTGCCCGGAGAGATTTCCTCTCAATATTTCCTCTTCACATACTGATTTTTAATGAACTCTCAAACTTCGGATTCAATGTTCCTTTCGCTGAGAAATAATGCTTTCTTTGCCCCATGCTGTTAGCTGCTCTGTATATCTCTTTTTGAGCATACCCCAACTAGTTCTTTCCAAGATGAATGTTTAATTTTTCTGTTTTTTTTTTTTTTTCTCTGCAAACACATCTGTGGGTTGATTTTTATATCTCTATCCTTGGTGCTTACTGTAGTGTCAAGTACATCGCTGGTTCTCAGTAAATATTTGTGAATGAATGAATGGATAGAATGAGAATGGAAAAGGGAAGGAGGGAGAGAGGGAGAAAGGGAAGGAGGAAGTACAGAAAAAGTCATGCACGGATGACAGACATTTTTGGTTGCTCAGTGTCCATCTCCTCATCCACTGCCCCCTCTTGATGTATAAACAGGTACACATTTCAACATGTGAGCAAGACTATGAAGAGAAATGAACAGGTCATGCAAAAGGTTATTAAAAATAATACTCTGAATCATTATTCAGATTTGGGTAATCAAGAAAGCTTCTCAGAACAAATCCTATTTAACCTAGGACCCAAGTGATATTAGGAGTCATATTAGTGTAGAGTTGTACAGGGCGAAAGCAAGAGCGTGTCTGAGTACTCTGAGGAAGGAAAGGCTTTGAGTCATCCAAAACTGTAAAAAGGTAAATTCCTGAAGAATATCCCGAGTTCTTTCATCAAGAATGGAAAATCCTGCCTTTGCCTAAAACTACAATTGATTTTGCCCTGCCTCTCACATATTAGTTTACCTGGGTTTGGAATTCTAGGTTATTCAGCAACTGAAGACATTCTTTTATTTAATAACATTTCTTACTGTTAAAGATTATAAATATTAGTTCATTTCTTTACATGTTTTTGGTTTCTCCCATTCTGTTTGTGCTTTAAAAATCTCTTTTAGCCTTTGTTGTTTCTGTTTGTCTGCGACATGTCTGGCTTTGAATATATTTTTACATACCCATCTCAATATTTTGTGCAATGTTTTCCTCTTTATCATTTTTCTCCCTATAACATAGCATTGGGAGGCTGTCTAATCAACAAAAAGGCAGAATCTCACTAGAAGAAAACCATTTTTATCATTGATCCTTCCCCTCCTATTTCCTGCCCGGCAAGATGCAGCAGATATTCTGTGATTATAATACAACAAGCTTAAGGAAAAAGCCCTTAAGGATGAGCTAAGGGCGGCAACACAGAAAGATGAAAATGGCCCAGTCCTTGATGGTGTTTGCTCTCTATTTGCTCTCTATTACCCCTAGCCTTATTATTGCATTTGATAAAAACTAACCCATCTATCTTAGCAAGACTGTTCATTTCTTCTTTATGTTTAATTAATGTATCAGAAATGACTTACACATATTATATCATCTAAAGCTACAATTCTGTGAAGTTGCTATATGCATTTTTATAGACGAGGAAACTAGGACTTAGAAGTTAAAATTACTGAAGCTTTTCCATATTTTCTCCAACTTGAATATTATTGGGAATATTGACCTAAGTAACTAGATAAAGACCTTACGGGATGCTCAACAAACATTTTTTAGTCAATTGCTTAATTATCTATGGCATTGAATAAACACAAAGTCATACTCTAACATTTGATTTTCATTGTGTGGGCTTCACCTCATCATATTCACACATATTCAAGCATGGTCTCTGTATAGACAGTTCCAGATATAGTCTCTCTTCCGACTTAGAGATGAGAATTTTTATCTCGACATAAATATGCACAAGGATGGCCCACTATTGCCTCAAAACAACATGACAAAATTGAACTCATTACCTTTTCTTATTTCTCAAACTTGTCTCTTTGACCACTGTTTTTGCCTGGGCTAATTTAAGCAACATCTTTCCAATCTTTTCGGAAACAAATTTAATTTTGACTTACTCTTTACCCTGAACTAACCACATATTTGTGAAACCTGCCTCCAAAAAATGTATAATTTTCTACTGCTACTTATCTATATTTGCTACTCCAGTCCATAGTTTCATAATTTCTCACTTTGACCACTGACTGCAATGCATTTTTAACTTACTCATTTCCTCTACTCTTTATTAAGTCTATCTTTGAAACTCTGATGTGAATATTTTTGTTCTTCCTCAAAAAACACTCTTTTGCTTATTGAATAAGTCTCAAGTGACTTAGCGTGATATTTAATGAACTCATAATTTATATTCCAATATTCCCTTCCAAATAAACTCAAGTCTATTCCTCAATTACTTAGGTTTATTAATACATACAAACAATATTAGTGAATATGCTACTGCATCTTCACACCCTTTTTACATATCTTTGTCAGCAAAGTTTCTATCCTCTGTTTTTCCATCCATGGCCTTTTTCCTAGGTATGTTGGGGTGCCTGGGTGGCTCAGTCAGTTAAGTGTCTGCCTTGGGCTCAGGTCATTATCTCAGGGTCCTGAGCTAGATCCCTTAATTCTCTATGGTAGATCTCCCCAAGTCACAGCCATGGGGCACTGGCTGTTGAAGTATGTGTTATGCAGGAGGCAGATTCTGAGACAGATAACAACATACAGGAAGTTTATTGGGGTTATAATGTCTATGGGGGAAGGGAACAGGCAGTGTAGGGCAGAGGGAGAGTTGGGACTGGAATGAGAGATAACAATAATTCTGCTGACCTCTGCGCAGTTCTGAAGCCAGCATGAACCTGTGGAGTGTGCCTAATCAAAGTGAGAAAATCAGTTGTTTCTATTTCTAAATTGGTCAGGCTGCTCCAGGCGGGGGATGTGGACTTAGGGAGAAAGATCTTTGACCCCAAAGGGAAAGAGTGGTATTACATTTCCAGCTACTGGTAGAATACATTCTCCCATCCTGAAGGTGGCTCTGAAGGGCACAGGACAGCATTCCTTGGCACCAGATCATCCATGCTTCTCATCTACCCCCTCATGATTTATTCCCAATTCCCTATCTTAACTCATTTGACTATTTCTTAGTACTTGTCACAATTGGAAAATTTGCTTATTAGACTATCTTTAATCCATGACCTCTACTGGCTTATAGGCTCTATAAGGTTAGAGATTGTGTCTGCTTGTTTACTATTATACATAGAATGCATAGCCAAGTCACTGGCACATAGTAGATACTCAGTGGATGCTTGTTGACTGAATGACTGATAATGTGTCAACTCTATAGCTAGCACTAAAATACTCTATTTATATTTAACATATAAGATATTAAATGAACCCTCTAAAGATGCTACTTAGAACCACAATGCTCTTAAAGTAATGTCACCAAGCCTCATAATTATGTTTATAAATAACATTGAATTTATTTCTGTTGAAATATGTTTCTTTGATTTCTAATTTCTTGATGTAAGAATTATTGTATATATAGATATGGATATTGACATTTATCATAAGAAATAGGCAAGTGGTAAAAGAAATTTTTAGAATATGCTTAATTTGGATGAGACTGTGAGTTCCTTAATGTATTTAAGTAGATGGATTTGATCTTATTGTCCAATCTATCTGAGTCAACTTTGAGAAAAATCTGCTCTTGTTGATAGACTCCAGCTGTGTGTAATACTGCTAGGAAGGCTATGAACAGACCATGAGCAAGTTATTTCCAATTTTCCAAGTGTTTCTCTCTATTAAATATAGTTGAACTATATATTACATTGTGAATTTCAGATTTATACATGTCAATACACTATTATGAATATTTGATATTACAGATGCAAAAATTTCTAATTTTCTGTAGATTTAAAAAATTGAGCAAAGAAAAATAACATAGTAATACTTTCAAATCTGCTGCATGTTATTTTGTTTTCCTTCAAATAGATGCTTCTAAATGTATGTGATTAATTTTTACCAGCATCTCATGTCATTTTAAGTTATAAGAAATGTATTAGTTCTGTCAGCTTGCCACAATCAAAAGCATGTAAGCCTCAATACTTGATGTATCAGATATAAGATTAATTCCTAGGTAGAAAGCAATATTCTTACTTACAAGAACATAAACTAATGCATGAGTTCAAAAATACCATATACAAAATTTAAATCAAATCCTTTACATCACTAGAAACAGTCAATTTATTTTAGAAGCTAGTCTTATCCTATCAAAATATCTTAGATAAACACATTATTTACGTTTATTTTCTATAGCAAGACCCAGTATCATTATTCATAGCCACTTATAAAAGGATTGTGAATTATATTTACTGTTCAGTTTTATAGCTTTAGATTTATAGAGGATTGCACACTGACAAAAATCTGTAGTACTGTATATAGCCTTTACATATGTTTGATTTCCATTCAGATTTTTCTCTTCCAAAATAAAATATAGATATACTACATCATGGCTTTATGTATTTTACCATTAAAATATATTAGGATAAGCATGCTCTAAATGTCCATAAGAATCTTTATTATCCACTTAATTCTCTTTTCAAATGCAAACCATTAACTCTTTAAATAAACATATATTTGGATGTCTTCCAATCGAACATTTACAAGCAATTTACAGGGAAATAGATATTTCAGATAAAGGCATTAAACATATGCATGGGACTATGATTTGTGATCCTAAGAGCCTTTATCCTTTACAGTAATGTGTATTCAAAGAAAGAACTGGAAAGGGGGAGGACTCATTACAAGAATAACAAAAAATTAGATATACGGGTAGCAAAGGCCAGAGCTTTGAGAATTAAAAAAGAAATGCATCTCTTTCCAGAAAGTCAAATGCGGATTGTAGAGAATTAATGTCTTAAAATGTCAAAGAACTTGTGAAGTCTTGATAGATAAGGCCTGATAACAAGATTAAAGCCAGCTTTGAGACAGTGTTCTGATAAAATGAAAAGTGCAGGAGTAATTTACAACTAGGTTGACTATAAGCAATTGACTTAACCTCTCTAAGACTGAATAGGGAAAATGGTAATAAAGAGAAGGTATGTTGGGGTGCCTGGGTGGCTCAGTCAGTTAAGTGTCTGCCTTGGGCTCAGGTCATTATCTCAGGGTCCTGAGCTAGATCCCTGTGTTAGGCTCCCTGTGGAGTCTGCTTCTCCCTCTGCCTCTGCCTCTCCACCCCCAACTTGTTCTCTCTCTCAAATACAGTCTTTTTAAAAAAAAAAAAAGAGAGAGAAGAAGGTACATGAAGAGTTTGGCATTATAGTATGTACTTGGCTAATACTAATTCCTTTTACCCTAAACTGACTTTTAAAAACATCTTTGTATTAATGAAATAATCTTTTTCTCCTAAAGTGAAATCCAGTTTTCATCTTTATTAGAATAGAAAGTAAAAGTAAAAAATTATGCAATAAATATAATTAAAATGTGTTTGTAGATAAAATTTGGTATATTTGCTCATGTAACAAAACATGCCCAGGCCAGACCAGGTCTGCGAAACTCAACTGTAAGCAGGATTCCCCTTTTGGCCTACATTGTTGCAGTGCCTACAAGCATATATCTTCCATTTACATATTCAAATGCTAAAAATTCTAGATCATCTCCTACCACTCAATATTTTATTGCTCAGTTAGGTTATATCTACTTTCCTAAAAAAGCACTTGGCAAGAGTAAATCTTACTACAACTGGCATATACTAATGGTCCCCAAACTTTAAGCTGAATCAGAAACACACAGAGAGCTTGTTAAACCCAAGGTTGCTGGGCCGCAACCCCTGAGTTTCTGATTCAGTTGGTTTTGGATGGAATTCCTAGGTGATGCTGACGCTGCAGGTTGAAGATCATGGATTGAGAATAGATTTTGGCCAATAATACATAGCCCCCTCTGGTCCTGAGAATAGGTGAAGCTTCCCTAAGCAAAGGGCCAAGCTGTAGAATGTGAATGCTAGGGGCTCTGCCTGCAAGGATGACACATGGTTCAGGTGCAATTTTTGTTGACAAATCGTAGTGTTTTCTCCTTCTTTCCTCTTTTCCCCTCCCTCTTGCCTTCTTCTCTTCCTTCTCTTTCTCCTTATCATTCTCTCCCTTTTTCTTCACTTCTTCCATCCTTCCTACTTTATTTATTTTTTTTTTTACTTTCTATATGCCCTTCTCAAAGTTGTTTTTGTTAGTTTTCTTTAAAGAGAGTTAAGTAAACAAGTGAGACTTCCAGGGAAGATAGCAGAGTAGGAGTATCCTAAGCTCGCCTCATCCCATGGATATACCTAGATAATACCCACGTCAGTGTAAATAACTCAGACAATGACTGAAAGACCGATAGAACACTCCCTATAACTATAGAGAAGAGGAAGGGCAGAGACATGGTTGGACTCATGGGACTATCTGCAGAAGGGAGGGACACTGCAGGAGCAGAGAGAGGAGAGGAGCAGAACCTACACCAGGGACCCCAGGCACGGGGAACCTGCACTGAGAAAATGCATCCCCATAAGATTTGGCTTTGAAAACCAGATTGGTTCACTTCTGAGTTCTTATAATTGGTGAAGCTTAACAGCTGGAACATTACAAATCAGCAGCTTGGCTCTGAAATCCAGAGGGCAATAAAAATTGAGCCCCCACCCTTAAAGAGAAAGCATAACTAACAGCCCCACTGAGATACAGCATTGAAGCAGCAGTTTGAAAAACCCCTACTGTATATGAGAAGATTTATTGACTGATCTCTGAATGTGTGCTATAGGAGCAGTGATCTTTAGTAGGAGACTTCTCTGAGAATAAATGAGCTGGGGAGGGGTCCCATTTCCCTGCCCTGCTCCCCAGGCCAGATACATGGAACATGCTGGAACCAGCATAGACTAAACACTCTCCACCTAGCTTACTAACCAGTGTGCCCCACCTCTGCATTCTCCTGCAACCTGCCACCTCCAACCAGTACTGGAAAATTTTCCAAAGCACCTACAGGTCCCCTCCACAGTAGACCCATGTAAACCTTGCTAACACTGTGTACCCTCCTACACATTCTCCTGTTGACCAGCCCACTCCAACAGGCCTTCAGCAGGAGTCCATCCAAAGCAGCACTACAAGCAGGGCAGTGTGCAAGCAAATCCAACAAGGGCCAGCATCACTCCAAAGTAACTTCTGCCCTAGGGAGAGGGGGTAGATAACCACACACACCAGTTCAACTATGGCCCTAGCAGTGGGCTGGGGGCGGGCATCTGGTCTGACTACAGACCCTACCTACCAAAGAAAGCTTCTCAGGGGACAACACAGGAAGAGCACCTTGCAGTTTGATGCAATCATAGATCTGGCAAATATCTGGTCTGACCCAACTCAAGACAATGGTGGCCTCACACTGCCCATTAACAACACAGGGACCAAACCCTGTGTACAACAGGCAAAGAGAGCCATTGCAGATGACTGGATTGAAGGCAAACACAGCTTACCCACAATAGTAGGGTGCATGCAACACACAAGGAGACATCCATGAAACACCAGGTTTGGGTGAACAGGGGACACTGTACTACAGGACACTACAGAACCTCTTCTTCATAAGGCAACTACTTTCAACAGCAGGAGATGTAGCTGACTATCCTAACACATAGAAACAGAGTTAGACAAAATGAGGAGACAAAGGAATATGTCCCAAATGAAAGAATTAGGATAAAATCATAGCAAGAGAGCCAAATGAAATGGAGATAAATAATATGCCTGATAGAGAACTTAAGATATTGGTCATAAAGATACTTTTTGGACTTGAGCAAAGAGGGGGAGATCTCAGTGAGACCCTCAACAAAGAGCTAGAAAACATTAAAAAGAACCAACCAGAGATAAAGAATTCAATAACTGAAAATAAAAATACAGTAGACAGAAAAAAGAGTAGACTAGAGGAAGCCGAAGAATATATCAGGGATGTGGAATCCAGAGTAATGGAGAGCAATCAGCTGAAAAGAAGAAAAAAAAATTAATAAAAAATGAGAATAGATTAAGGGAACTTTGGGACATAAGCATAACATTCACATTATAGGGATCCCAGAAGGGAAAAAAAAAAAAAAAAGAGTAAAGGGGGCAGAAAATGTATGTGAAGAAATCATAGCTAAAAACTTCCCAAATCTGAGGAAGGAAACAGAAATCCAGATCCAGGAGGCACAGAAAACCCTTAACAAAAGCAACGCAAGGATATTGACACCAAGAGACATAGTAATTAAAACAGTAAAAAGTGCTGATAAAGAGAGAATTTTGAAAGCAGCCAGAGGAAACAAAACAGTCATATACAAGGGTATATAAAGCTATCAACTGATTTTTCAGCAAAAACTTTGCAGGCAAGAAGAGAGTGGTATGATATATTCAAAGTGCTGAAAGAAAAAAACCTGCAGCAAGAATACTCTATCCAGCAAATCTAACATTCAGAACGGAAGGAGGGATAAAGAGTTTCCCTAGACATACAAAACTTAAAGGAATTCATCACAACTAAGCCACCCCTACAAGAGATGCTGAAGGGGATTCTTTGAGTGGAAAGGAAAAACCATAAACAGGAGTAAGAAAAGTAGGAAGCACAAAAGCAGTAAAATTGTTATATCTATAAAAATGAATCAAGGGATTTATGAAATAAAAAGGATATGAAGTATATTGCCATATGCTTAAAATGTGTGTGGTGGGGAGAGGAATAAATGTTTAGAGCTTTTAGAATGGGATTAAACTTAATCAACCATCAACTTAATATAGAATATATGCAAAAGATGTTCCATATAAACCTAAATGGTAACCACAAGTGAAAATTTGGTAATAGATATGCAACAATTAAAGAGAAAGGAATCCAAGTATATCACTAAAGAAAGCCAGCAATCTATGAGGGAAGAGAGTAAGAGAAGAAAGAAACAGAGAAGAACTGCAAAAACCATTTAAAAAGTAACCAAATGGCAACAAGTACATGCTTATCAATAATTACTTTTAATTTAAATGGATTAAATACTCCAATCAAAAGACATAGGGTGATGGAATAGATAAAAACTCAAGACCTATCTATCTGCTTCCTACAAGAGACTCATTTCAAACCTAAAGAAACATACAGACTAAAAGTGAAGGTGATGGAAAAAAATTATACAAATGGAGGTGAAAAGAAAGCCAGGCTAGCAATACTGACATCAGATAAAATAGACTTAAAGGCTGTAATAAGAGACAAGGACGCTACATAATCATAAAAGAAACAATCCAATAGGAAGATATAAGAACTAAATATGCATCCAACAAGAAGGCACCCAAATATATAAAGCAGTTATAACAAACAAAAAGGAAGTAACAGTCATATAATTATAGAGGGCTTTAACACCCTACTTACATCAATGGATAAATCAAAGAGAAAATCAACAAGGAAACAATAGCTTTGAATGACACATTGGACCAGATGGATTTAACAGATATATTAAAAACATTCTATCCTAAAACAGCAAAATACACATTCTTTTCAAGTGCACGTGGAACATTCTCCACAATAGATCACAAAACAGAATAGGCCACAAAACAAGTCTCAACAAACTGAAAAAGATTGAAGTCATATGATGCATCTTTTCTGGCCACAATGCTATGAAACTTGAAATCAACCACAAGAAAAATATCTAGGAAGAACACAAATACATGGAGGTTAAATGACATGCTACTAAACAATGAATTGGTTAACCAAGAAATCAAAGAGGAAGTTAAAAAAAAAAAATACATGGAGACAAAAGAAAATGAAAACATAATGGTCCAAAATCTTTGAGATGCAGCAAAAACTGGTCTAAGAGGAAAGTTTATAGCAATACAGGCCCACCTCAAGAAGCAAGAAAAATCTCAAACCACCAAACCTTACACCCGAAGGAGCTAGCAAAGAAGAACAATAAAACCTTATATCAATAGAAAGAGGGAGATAATGAAGACTAGAGCAGACATAAACAAATACAAACTAAAAAAAAAAAAAAAATCAGGAGGTGATTCTATAAAAAATTCAAAAAAATTGATAAGCTTTTAGCCAACTCATCAAGAAAAAAAAAACCTCAAACAAAATAACAAATGAAAGGAGAAAAATAACAACTGACACCACAGAAATACAAATGATTGTAGGAGAATATTATGAGAAATTATATGCCAACAAACTGGACAACTCAGAAGAAATGGGTAAATTCCTAGAAACATATTACCTCCCAAAGCTGAATCAGGAAGAAAGAGAAAAATTTGAAAGACCTACTACCAGCAAAGAAACTGAATCCATAAAAAACAAACAAACAAAAACTCCCCAAATCAAAAGTCCAGGACCAGATGGCTTCACAGGTGAATTCTACCAGTTAAAGAAGAGTTAATACCTATTTTCCCCAAACTATTCCAAAGAATAGAGGAGGAAGGAAAGATTTCAAATACATTCTATGAGGCCAGCATACCCTGATTCCAAAACCAGATAAAGACACCATAAAAAAAAAACTACAGGCCAGTATCTCTGATGAACATAGATGCAAAAATCCTCAACAAAATATTTGCAAACCAAATCCAATAATACATTAAAAAATCATTCACCATGATCAAGTAGGATTTATTCCTGGGATACAAGGGTGATTTAATATTTGCAAATCAACTGATGTGATACATAACATCAACAAGAAAAAGGATAAAAACCATACAATCATTTCAATAGTTGCAGAAAAAGCATGTGACAAAGTACAATATCCATTCATGGTAAAAACCCTCAACAAAGTAGGTTTAGATGGAAAATACCTCAACATAATTAAGGCCATATATGAAGTGAAAAACCCAAAGCTAACATCATACCCAATAGTGAAACATTTAGAGCTTTTCTCCTAAGGTCAGGAACAGGACAAGGGTGTCCATTCTCACCACTTTTATTCAATATCATACTGGAAGTCCCAGCCATACAAATCAGACAAGTAAAAGGAATAAAAGGCATCCAAATTGGTAAAAGAGCAGTAAAACTTGCTATTTGCAGATGACATGATACTATATATGGAAAACCCTAAGGACTCCACCAAAAAACTACTAGAACTGATAAATGATTCAGTAAGGTCAGGGGATGCAAAATCGATATGCAGAAATCCACTGCAGTTCTATACACTAAAAATAAGGAGCAGAAAGAGAAATTAAGAAAACAATCCCAGGGGCGCCTGGGTGGCTCAGTCATTAAGCGTCTGCCTTCGGCTCAGGTCATGATCCCAGGGTCCTGGGATCGAGCCCCACATCGGGCTCCTTGCCCGGCGGGAAGCCTGCTTCTCCCTCTCCCACTCTCCCTGCTTGTGTTCCCTCTCTCACTGTGTCTCTCTCTGTCAAATAAATAAATAAAATCTTAAAAAAAAAAAAAAAAAAGAAAACA
>NW_027397073.1:7739953-7790597 GCF_003265705.2 Callorhinus ursinus | reverse complement strand
AAAAAAAAAAAAAAGAAAACAATCCCATTTACAATTGCACCAAAAAGAATACCTAGGAATAAACTTAAGCAAGGAGGTAAAAGACCTGTACAATGAAAAGTATAAAACTGATGAAAAAATTGAAGATGACATAAACTAATGAAAAGATATCCTATGCTCATTGATTGGGAGAAAATATATTGTCGAAATGTCCCTACTACCCAAAGCAATCTACACATTTAATGCAAACCTATCAAAATACCAATAGCATTTTTCACAGAACTAGAACAAATAATCCCAAAATTTCTGTGTAATTACAAAAGACCCCAAATAGCTGAAACAATCTAAAAAAGAAAAAGCTGGCGGTATCACAATCCCAATTGGATGTACTACAAACTGAGAGTTACAGAAGGGAGGGGGTGGGGGGACGGGGTAGCTGGTTGATGAGGTGATGGGTATTAAGGAGGGCATGTGTTTTGATGAGCACTGGGTGTTATGCACAACTAATGAATCGTTGAACACTACATCAAAAACTAGTATGTTGGCTAACTGAACATAATTAAAAACAGCTGTAGTAATCAAAACACCATGGTACTCACACAAAAATAGACATGTATATCAATGTAACAGTATAGAGAGCCCAAATATAAGCCCATGATTATATGGTCAATTAATCTTTGACAAAGGAGGCAAAAAATATGCAATGGGAAAAAGACAATCTCTTCAACAAATGGTGGTGGAAAAACTGAACAGCTACATGTACAATAATGAAACTAGACCACTTTATTACACCATCCACAAAAATAAACTCAAAATGGATTAAGGACTGAAATGTGAGACCAGAAACCATAAAAATTCTAGAAAAAGCCACAGGCAATAGTCTCTTTGACATTGGCTGTAACAACATCTTTCTACATAGGTCTCCTGAGGCAAGGGAAAAAAAAGCAAAAATGAACTATTGGATCAACATCAAAATTGAAAGTTCTGAAACAAGAGACAATCAAAACTAAAATCCTACTGAATGGGAGAAGATAGTTGCAAATAAGATATTTGATAAACGGTTTGTATCCAAAATATATAAAGAACTCTTATAACTCAATACCAAAAAAAAAAATCTAATTAAAAATGGGCAGAAGAACATTCTCCAAAGAAAAGATGTAATAACAGATAGAATTGTTGAATCACTATATTGTACCCCTAAAACTAATATAACACCATACATTAATTACACTGGAATTAAAAAAAAATAAAGTGAATTGTACAAGTCTAATGACAAGTCATTTACTATCCACGAAAATTTTTGATAAATCAGAAAGGTATCTAAGTAGTTGTAATTAGGTGCATAATTCCTGAATAAAAACATCATTTTACAAATATAACTTTCTGTTAAGCTCCATACTATTTCTGTGGCAAATTCTTTGACAGATCAAGAAAATCTTTCATACAATGTTCCTTTGTCATTCCTAATAATAGAATTGTGTTCCCTATCATATGTATCTCTCTGTAAAAGAATAAGGTATATAATTTGGCATTTGAAACATATTCTGGAGAGAAGAAACAAGAAACCTGTTTGCATTTTAAATGTAATTTGTGATGTAATTTGGTAAAGCACATACAGATGGCCAAGGGATACATGAAAAGCTATTCAACATCACTCGTCATCAGAGGAACGCAAATCAAAACCACAATGAGATATCACCTCACACCTGTCAGAATGGCCAAACTCAAAAACACAAGAAAGAAGTGTTGGTGAGGTTGTGGAGAAGAACCCTGGTGCACCGTTGGTGGGAAGGCTAACTGGGGCAGCCCCTGTGGAAAACAGTATGGAAAACAGTTCCTCAAACAAAAGTAGAACTACCCTATGATCCAGTAATTCCACCACTGGTCCTTTACCCAAAGAATACAAAAACATTAATTTGAAAGGATACATGCACTCTTATGTTTATTGCAGCATTATTTACCATAGCCAAGATATGGAAGAAACCCAAGTGTCCATCGGTAGTTGAATGGATAAAGTGGGAGTATATATTAAATGTTATATAAATTGGAAAAGTTTTTCCCTAATTTTGAGTGAAGCCAAATAACTCTCAATATTTAAGAGATACTCTGTTTTCTCTCTTGTGAACTCTGTCCTCCCATATTTTATATCAAATGCATAGAATTGATATAACTTTTCATATTACATGTTACATTTTCTGTGTAGGACATATTTTATTGCTATACACAAATTGTATCCTTATTTGATTACATTTATAATTCTATGACCTCATGATTTGAGATCATACTTAGATAAACTTTCCAATTTGGTAATAAAAAAAAGTGTCCAAATTTTTTCCAGTATTTTCCAATATTTTATGGCTTTATTTTTTACTATTGAGTCTCTCTTTAGTAGTAAGTGGTAGTAATAGTACCAGTAGTAGTGGTGGTATAAGATGTGGGAAGGAATCCCATTTTCAGTTACCCACCTAATTTTTGGAAAATAATTTAACTTAATCTTTAGTGTCATTTTATGTGGTTTTCATAAAGTATTATGACAGTATTTTTCTGAAATTTAAAGAAATATCCTTAGATTTTCCTTAAAGGATTACATTATTAAAAGCTAGATGCTTTCTGCAATGACAGTTTTGGTAACTTGGCTCAGCACATTTTATGAGAAGCTCCGTTAGTAACAATCTGAGGCCAATTAATGTAATCTGTTAATTCATATCTTGTATGATATTTACAACAAGATTTGTTGGAGATCCAATCATTTCATGATAGGTTTATTCGGTTTCTTCACAGGATGGGCCCCTTACTCCAGGTCTCTGAGCCAAAACCATGTGGTTTCAGAAGGGTGCTGTTCACAGCACGACTTGCAGCATAAAACCTTTTCTCTTAGAAAAATAATTAAAAGCAGATAGCTAACTAAATCATCTGATTGAGCCGATGAACAGTTATTTTTGCATTTATTTTTATTATTTTATTCTTCATTTATGGATATGTGATTTCCTCTTTTGGAAAGCCTACATAAAAACCAAATTTGCATAACATAGAAAATGGATCATTCATTCAAGAACATAGAGTTACATTTTGTTTTAGCCATTCCAGGCACACAAAAATACATCTTCCATTTATGGTTATATGCTAATCCTACTTAATTGCAGAAATAGAGTCCCAGATGAAGAGATGCCTCATCTGAATTCTTCCAAAAATGTTTTTCTCCTTTATCAAAAGAAGTTGCCATTCTTCTGACCTTATCAGAGCAAATTATAAATAAGGGAATTTCTGTTTTCTTTTAAAAAGAATTGTTGGGCTTTCAACATGCGCACTATAAACTAAGCAGGCAAAAATAGCGGAACTGACGCAAACTGTGTGGATCTAAACAAAGCTGAGGTAAAGAAACAGACTTCCAGTGGAAGAACCAAAACAGGGCTCAGCCAACAGGAAGAGGAGATACCTTATTTATACATGAGCACCTGTTGGATAGAGTCAAAGTAGCATTTTATAGCTTCTATAAAGCATTTTCTCCTCTATTAACATATGGCTTCATTGAGATAAAAATCTTCACACTTAAAAAACTAGAATCAATAAAAAATAAGGAAAGAAAATACTCCATAGACAATATGCTCATCTTTGTGATGCGAATAGTGAATTTTTTCTGTGTGTTCTGTAACTCTGAATATGGTTGAGCATGGTCCTCTGTGTGTGTTTACTTACAGGCACAGTATCATGAAAGCTTGATGTTTTCAGCTTTAAGCCTATAGATCAGAGCAATAGGATGTATGTTATGATTCGATACTATGATACATATTCTCCCCATATTTGATACTATGATACATATTCTCTGATGTTGAAAAGAATGTAGGCACCTTTGTTATGTAAGGTCGACTTGTTACTGGCCTATGGAGTATTTAAGAGATTTCTGGAAGGTAGAGGCCTTGGTGGGATGTCCTGCACACCTGCAATGAGGAAGTGATTTCAGCTGCAATTACAAACCACAAAGATTTTTTTTTTTTTTTTTCTGGAAGGAAACTGTCTCCGATGCTAATGGGATTGTATCTGGTACCACATGGCAGCAGCTAGTTCAGATGGAGTTCCAGTCGCTGCATCTGCTCCTGTTGGACAACTTAGGAGGTAAAAAACATCAGTTCCCTGGTTAGTAAGGATGTTTCCTGATAATGCCAAACACTTAGAAATAAAAAAAAAAACTGAATTATTTATCCAAGTGGTAATTCTGTAACAGAACACATTCCACATTTTGAGGTTTTATTTTTAATCAGTACTATTCTAGTCAGGCAAACTAGAATTTCTTCTCTAATAAAGCACGTGAAAACAGAATCATTGGCCAGGAAGGCTCATACATTGTCCCCTGCTCTTACTAGCAATGACTTTTTGGTGGACATTTTATCTTTGATCCCTTTTTTTTCTCCTTAATCCCCTACATCTATTTTGCTATTCCCTAACCTTCCCCCCCACTCGCCCTTGGCTACCACCAATTTGTTTTCTGTATTTATGAGTCTGTTTCTGCTTTTTGTTTGTTCATTTTTTTTGATTCCACATATAAGTAAAATTATATATTTTTCTCTGAATTTCACTAAGCATATAATACCCTCAAGATCCATCTACAAATGGCAAAGTCCCATTCTTTTTATGGCTGAGAAACAGTCCAGTGTGTGTGTGTGTGTGTTTTATTTTTTAAAATTCCAGCATAGTTACCATATGGTGTTAATTTCAGGTGTACAATACAGTGATTTAACAGTTCCATACCTTACTCAGTGCTCATCATGATTAAGTGTACTCTTTAATCCCCATCACCTGTTTCACCCATCCCCCTACCCACCTCCCCTCTGGTAACCATCAGTTTATTCTCTATAGTTAAGGGTCTGTTTCTTGGTTTGCCTCTCCTTTTTCTTCCCTTTGCTCGTTTGTTTCTTAAATTCTACATAGGAATGAAATCGCATGGTATTTGTCTTTCTCTAACTGGCTTATTTCCCTTAGCATTATACACTCTAACTTAATCCATGTTGTTGCAAATGGCAAGAGTTCATTCTTTTTTTATGGCTGAATAACATTCTTGTGTGTGTGTGTGTACTCATCTTTATCCATTCATCTATTGATGGACATTTGGATTGCTTCCATATCTTGACTATTGTAAATATGCTGCAATAAAAGGAAGGCATATCTTTCTAAATTAATGTTTTTGTTTTATTTTGGTAAATATCCAGTAGTGGAATTACCGAATCATATGATATTCCTATTTTTAATATTTTGAGGAACCTCCGTACTGTTTTCCACAATGGCTGCACCAGTTTGCATTCACACCAAAACTGCATGAAGGTTCCCTTTTCTCCACATCCTCACCAACTTATTTCTTCTTTTTGATTTTAGCCAGTTTGGCTGGTGTGAAGTGGTATCTCATTGTGGTTTTGATTTGTATTTCCCTGATGGTGAGTGATGTTGAACATCTTTTCATGTGCCTGTTGACCACCTGTGTTATCTTTGGAAAAATGTCTAAGTCTTCTGCCCATTTTTCAATTTGATTGCTTTTCTGCTTTAAGTTGTATGAGTTCTTCATATATTTTGGATACTAACCCTTTATCAGCTATATTATTAATAAATAATATTTTGTGCAGTCCCAATTGCTTATTTTTGCTTTTGTTTCCTTTGCTTGAGGAAACAGCTCCGTAAATATGTTGCCAAGGCTCAAATCCAAGAGATTACTGCCTATGTTTTCTTTTAGTTTTATGATTTCAGGTCTCACATTTTAAGATTCCAAATATAAGTTGAAATCATATATTTGTCTTTCTCTGACTTACTTCACATAGCACATTACTCTCTAGGTGCATCCATGTTGTCACAAATGGCAAGATCTCATTCTTGTTTATTAATCTTTATTCGAAAAATAAATGTCAATTAAAGTTTAGCTTTCTGGCAAGGATCAAATCAATGGTATGGCCATCAAGCCTGTTAAAAGCTCTTAATCTATTAAATTTTGTTACCTGTAAATATTTTTCACTGAACAAAATGACACAAGGAGATTGATATTTTGCTTCTACCAGAACATCTCCCAAAGTTAAGGTAAGTGTGAATAGTTCAGAGGTAATGGAATGTCTCCAAAAGAATTGCAGATATGACAACTGACCTGTGGAATTTACTGGAAAAAAAATAGAGAAAAAAAATTACTAGGTTTTTGTGAAAGTTATACTGGCAAATGAGCCTCCAGTCTGGGATAAAAGAATGATTTGTCAAGATTTGAATGAATTCATCTTCCCCATTCCTCTAAACTTCCACAAGCAGGAAGCTGGCTGAGCATGCTGTCAACATCTTGAGAAGGAATAATGTCCACAATATCCATTGCCATTCAAATGTGGACACAGCATATATATATATGTATATATATATATATATGTGTATATATGTATGTATATATATGTATTTATATATATGTATATGTATGTGTATAGGTATATGTATGTCCTAGAAAGTAAAAGCCAAAGACCATAGAAAATTACAGACTGAGCAACTATTTTCAGGGGGCAGAACCTGAGCCAAATTAAGAGGCATTTCCATAGGCATAATAGAGTTAGATTTCATAAATATTTTCTATATCTCCTTTCTATATGGAAGTGTTGTTTGTTGTCCTACTTTCACTATATTATATTGGGTCTGAGGGGAGGGGAGGTGTGTACATCACTTGCCTTTTGTGTACATAGACTTCTGGAGCAAGAGAAGACATACAGAGATCTGATGTACACATTATCATAGGATCTTTGACTTTGAGGAAGTTTGCTTGAGTAATTTCCCTTGGGGAGAGAGTAAAAAATTTTGAATGAAGAAGGGAGGCAAACAATACTTTGTGATCAAGAGGATGGACTGTGTTATATTGTATGGGAATGAGTATGGTCATATTTTAATCCTTGCTACCCTTTTCTGTGGGAAGAATATAATCTCAAGCAAAAATGGTGAACACGATCCTGTGATTTATTTGGCAAAGGGAATTTGTGCTGCTTCCCAACAGAAACTTTAGGAACCATAGTTCCATATGGAAAACTATTTGGGAACATTTCCTATTTGAAGCCTAGAAATAGATGTATTGAAATATGCATTCAACACACAAAATATTTCAATGTTCTGCACCTCTACATCCAAGCAGTTGAGCACCAGAGAGGATTGACCCAAAGCACTATCAACTCATATGAATATTGTAATTTGGATTATTTGATTGCAGTTGTCAAATCTTCAGTTTTTCTCTGATGAAAGGTTATTACTGTTTCCGGTGGATGGAAATGAAAATATTCCTCATGGAAACAAGATTTTGAAATGGCAATCAGTACTTCCACAGTTTGACTTTTCATTGGGAGCAAAGAAAATTCTGTCATTTTCACTGCTCATATTTTTAATTTTTTAGTAGCAAATTCTTTAAAGTATAATTAGTTGAAATTAATGTTTAATTGAAACCGTCAAATACAAAGTTTCCAACTCCCCCAACTCAACAGATTTTAATAAATGAAAGTGAAATATTAATCCTCTATATTATAGAGAGAATAGATATTTGGGGGCTCATAGGAGAAAACCTAGGGCTTAAATGAGCAAATTAAAATATTGTTTTGGATGAGTTGCTCAAGGCATATTTACAAAAAAAAAAAACCCAATTTGATGTATGTTTGTTAGGAGGTAAACATTCTTATTTCATCTGTGAATATATGATTTCAAAATATGTAATTTGTGAAATTTGAGACTTCATTCCCATAGTTCAGGACTAATAGCATCTATAGTCACATTAAAATACCAAAATAAAATCTTTAAAAAAATACCAAAATAACTGACCACTTTAATAAATATGGTGGAAGAAAAGTCTAATGAATAATATAGAAAAAAATAAAGTGATTAGAGACAGAACAAGTGTCTGAATTTACAAGATTATGCTTCTAGTACCTAAGAAGCAAGGAGTATAAAATAATTATGAAGACACATGGATGCTCACATTGCAGAACTAGTGTCAGGAAGGCTAAAGGATGAATGATATAAGGTGGCCAAAGAATATTTTAAAATTTGTAAAGCAGTATCATATTACATAAGAAAATAACTGGAAAAAAATCAATTATCCACTGCACTGTGTATCCTTCAGTGCATTGATTTCAAACATTTAGGTAATTTTCTGCATAATTGCAGTCATTGTTTGCAAATAATATACTCATCAATTATTATAACCAGTTTTCATGTTGCTGTGTAGTTTTAAGAGTTGGCATTTCAAGGGAATGTGTAATATTTCCTTGAATATGAATTTATTTAATTAACCAATCTTCCCTTATGAAAGGTCATTTGGATTTTTTTCTATAGGTCTTCTTTTCCCATTGGATAAAGTTTTCTAGGTGTAATCATTGGTTAAAGGATATGAATATGATATGGATCTTTATATACCCAGCATTCGCAATTTTCTGTGCTTCCCAATGATAGGTCAAATTGTGGAAATGTTTATTGTCTAATCAAAACCTTAACTGCATTTTAAATGATGCAAAAGTCAGTTAAACCTCAAATGATTTACTTACAAAATTATTATGAGTTTAATCAATTTGCTGAGTTGCGAATTGGATATACTTTTAATTTCAGTTTCTTCCTTTTGTTGAGCTCTTTTCCCCTAGTGTAATTCAATACTTACTCTCGGTTTGTTTTCTCTATTTTTTAGTAATACCTTCTCTATATAAAAGGACTTTCAAAACACTCTGTGAATATTTTATGTTAAAGAGATGTAAATTCAGGGATCAAGTTGTGCCTAGCTTCTCGATGCCTATAACTCAAAAATCAAGATGCAGGGGATAAGAGTTAAGATATAGTAATTGAAAAATAAAATTCCTATGGTAAAGGGAAGAAGAATTGCCTAACTTTAAAATGATATTCATGCTTTAAGTAATTTATGGATTTATCAAACTAACATTCAGGAATCTAGGTGCTCAGTACAGTTTTGGGAGAAAGAATATAGAGGTAAAATATATTGCCAACATAAGGTTTAATGTCTCACATTGATTTCTAACCCATCTGCACAATAGAAACACTTTGGAAGATTTTTAAAATACTAATATTCAAATCTCAACTACACAGTCTGAGCCAATTGTTAAGGGGGGTTTGGGCTGTGCAGGAGTATTTTAAAAAGCTTCTCAAATGATTCTAATGTCTAGCCAACTTTCAGAACCACTGATCTGATGAGAAATACCTGCCATTAGTGAGACTCAAATTCATAACTTTGGTTCCCATTGAACGTATATATATTTGTGATAATAGATTTTACCAGTAAAGCATTAAATAAAATGGCTTGCAGCTAAAGAATTTCTTATTCCATTGCAGTTTGTACCTGTTAGCATTATAATATGCAAAATTAATGTAATGTCTTCTAGTTTGAGAAAAATCAAAAGATGCAAAATCGCTTGGACAGATGGAAAAAATAAGATACCACTGAGCATTGTAAGTTCACACTAAAAGTGCTAGTGTTTAGTTAAATACACTGTTTCTGTGGCTTTTCACTTAGCAATTATCACTTTATTACAGTTTAGCTAATTCTGGCCTCACATTTTAATGCCTTCTGGTGTCAAAAGGTGAATCTTTTCGAAAGTCTGATATTATCAGCGATGATGAATGTGAGACACACTTTGTTTAAACTTACAAAACAGTACTTATCTAAATAAACAGCTAATTTTTAAACAAGCCTTAATTTGGAAGGACACAGAAATCCTTTCCTAGTCCTAAAATCTCATTAATTTGCACCTCACTAATTTTAAGATTGTGAGAAGAGTGACAGACTGAAATTCACATTTATCTATGAAAAAAGATGTTGTAAGTGTTTCAGGTAAGGTGGGTTAAAATAATAAAGAGGCCAATCTGTGGGTTCTCATGGGGACACAGGAAGTGACCACAGACCCAGGATCTGAATTGAATGGAACAACCAGACCAGTTCATTTAATATTTATGACTTCCCAACTGATATGTTAGATGTTAGAACATACTCGAGTTCTTCCCAAGAACAGGTTTTAGTGTGCCAGGGGATATTGAAACCGAAATACAGGAAGTTAAATGTGACAAAATAAAAGTCAGGATGGTGACATTCATTCACAGGATGCACCAGAAATAATTTGTCATATTTCTTTTCCAGTGCTTAAGGGCTAGTTGTAATTATGTGTTTAATTATTTCTTGTCTGACACCCCAACTGGAGTATATGGGTAAGGACCACACAGTCTGTGCCTCTAAACGTGACAACGTTCCACAGAGCTGTCCAGAGTTCTCTAAAATGAAGACATCGTAGACACAACAACGCAGACAGAAGTCCAGCAATTCGGTCTCTATATATTTCTAAGTCACTCTAATAATTCCCTTCTACTTTCCTGGATAACTTGAAGGTTACCCTTTCTTGCAATCCTTTATCATGATCTTGTTCTCCTTTACCAGCCACCTCCATTGTGTAGCCCTTCTGCTGCCCTTCAGGACCTAACAAACCAAACCTCGCATGCATGCTCTATCCTCTGCTAAATATTCTCCGGGGTTTATGGAAAGGTTTAGACCATGATCTTCTGTTTTTCCTCTCCTTTTAAATGTAGGCACAGCATTCATTAGCCTACCATCCTTTAACCTCTTATATTTTTTTCTTTTGAACAACATTTGATAGTTTATCCCCTCTTATTCAGCTCTATTGTTCTCTACTCATATATGCTATGAAAATTGATGGAAGTGATGGACCTCATTCTATTAAAAGGCAACTCAGCAGAGAGCAGGTTTTTTTTTCCTTCTTTGGGACTCTGGTGCTGAAGATTTAGTTAATGTCACTTATTTCTTGGCACATTCATTCTGCCATGCAAATCCATTCTCTTTACTTACATATTCCCTTCCATACTCACATCTCATTCCCCTCCCACCACGTGCAGCCATTTGAATGAGGTTTTTGTGTATCATTTAAGTGTGTTGTTTCACACTATGTCCTTTGTTTTATGTGTATGTATTTTAATTTATGCTAACCCTGTTCCTGGCCATATCCCAGGGAAATTCTCACACAGAGCCAAGACGGGACAGGTACAGAGTATTTGTGGCAGGATTGTTTCTAAGGGCTGAGAGAGGAGTGCAGCTGGGCCTTGCTCACTGGGAGAGCAAACAGAGTAAATCCGTGTAGGTGCACCATGGAGTACTCTACTTCACCGCAGATTACACAAAAACACACCATAATGCTGCGGGATTTTAGAAACCATGCTTAGTGAAACTAGAGAAGGAGATTTTTTTTTTTTAAAGTATTTTCCAGATCTGTGCCTGTGATTGAATAATGTTAAAAAAAGGCAGGAGAAAATTATAAACTCTCTCTAGGTTCTGAAATTTTGTCACAATGTATGGTATAGTTGGCAAGATGAAATGGAGTTAGATGTGAAAGTAAACTGATGTAGGCTTTTACTAATGGTGTGATCTTGGCATTTAGCCTTTTTGAGATACACTTTCCTCATCTATAAAACGAAGAATAATGTATAAGATTACCTAAATTTAACCACTGAAATGTGCGTAGGTTTTTTAATAAAACCTTGGAGGGGAGGAAAGAAACACTATACCTTAAATATGAAAAAATATGAATAAGTGATCTAACTAGGTCTTGGGTCAAATGTTCCACATTTAATTTAATGTTACAGTATGTAACAGTAAGCTAATTTTTATTATAAACTTCTAATGACTGTGATCATAATTTATCAATATAAATATTAATATAATGATTTCATGTAAGTTTTACTACAACTTTGAAATTAGGTACTATAATTTTAGTAATTACAAAAATTTGAGATTTAAGCAAGTATATAACAAGACCCTGGTCACAGATGGGTAAGGAAGAGTTCAGATACCAACTTGGGTATTGTTAAAATATGTAAAAACATATTCTGTTTTTATATATTATCATTTTCTTTACATGGTGACAATACTTATTATGTGGGTTCAGCTATTTTTCCCTGCAAATGAAAATTTAAAAAGAAAATATTATTCAGTATCTTGGCTTTCATGTTCGATTACCAAGCATTTTGATAAAAGATTGGTGTTCCATATTCCTGGTGAGCCGTTCAAAGGGTATACTTACAGACTTTTTTTTTTTCTGTTGTAATCAGAATGTTCTCTTCATGCAAAAATCAGAATTGATTTCAATAATAAAATATTTCAAATAATGTTCCAGTAAGATGAAAATAAAACAAGGGACAGTTTATCATGTTGCCGGAAGTAAAATTCTAAGTTTTCTTATACACAATATATAATAGGAAATAGTGACATCTGTAGGGTATCGAAGTTATGTTCAAAAGAAAACAAATGTCAAGGGCGCCTGGGTGGCTCATTTGGTTAGGTGACTGCCTTCGGCTCAGGTCATGATCCTGGAGTCCTGGGATCGAGTCCCACATCGGGCTCCCTGCTCGGCGGCGGGGAGTCTGCTTCTCCCTCTGACCCTCTTCCCTCTCGTGTTCTCTCTCTCTCAAATAAATAAATAAAATCTTAAAAAAAAAAAGAAAACAAATGTCAAAGGTAGACTTAGATTTAAATGTTTTCTAACTTTCTAATGTAAAAATCATTAGTTTTCACCAGTGATATTTTAAATTGTATCTTTTTTAAAGATTTGTCAGAGCTTTTTATTAGAAGACATTTTGGTTACCTAACTAATATAGAAAGTTAAATTATTTTTAGTGTTGCTCAATCTAGAACTATTTTTAAAAGGAATGACTACCTGGGGTGCCTGGGTAGCTCAGTTGGTTAAGTGGCTGCCTTCGGCTCAGGTCATGATCCTGGAGTCCCAGAATCGAGTCCCGCATCGGGCTCCCTGCTCGGCAGGGAGTCTGCTTCTCCCTCTGACCCTCTTCCCTCTCGTGCTCTCTATCTCTCATTCTCTCTCTCTCTCTCTCTCTCTCTCAAATAAATAAATAAAATATTTTAAAAAAATAAAAGGAATGACTACTTGTATTTAAAAACTCAGAGCTTTAAGTCTATGAAATTTTAAAAAAAATTTAATTCTAGCAGAGTTAACATATGTTGGTATATTAGTTTCAGGTGTACAATATAGTGATACAACAGTTCTATAAATTACTCAGTGCTCATCATGATAAGTGCACTCTTAATGCCCATCACCTATTTCACCCATCCCCCACCCTCCTCCCTTCTGGTAACCATCAGTTCTATAGAGTTGAGTCTTTTTCCTGTTTTTGTCTGTCTTTTCCTTTGTTTTGTTTCTTAAATTCAATATGTGAGTGAAATCATATGGTATTTGTCTTTCTCTGATGGGCTTGTTTCACTTAGCATTATACGTTCTAGATCCATTCATGTCGCAAGTGGCAAGAATTCTAGGACTATAAATATAAGACAAAAATTTATATTGCCACAAATTATCAAGAAATACTGAACAGTTTTGTTTTTTCTATTTGTGGGAGGAAAAATGAATAAGTAAGTTTTTTAAATTCAAGATGGATAAATATACCTGATTTTATAATTTAAAATATGTATAAACTGGGCTAATTACATTTGAATAAAGATATATGAATAATAATTATAAGCATAGGATGTTTCCTATAGTAGAAATTTATGAATATTCAGTTTTTCCTTGTATCACCAGTACTGAGAATTTTAGGGAAAGCTCAATAAATATTTTTAAGTATTGAATAAACATAATTTTTATAAAGACTTATATAAATATTTTTAAATACTGTATATTGAGTTATATGTGGTGTATATTTGGGCTATTAACACCTTATCAGATATGATTTGCAAGTACTTCTTTCCCATTATCATTGTCTTTCACTTTGTTCCTTTTGCTGTGCAGAAGCTTTTTAGTTTTATGTAGTCCTAGTTGTTTATTTTTATCTTGTTGCTTGTGTTTTAAGTATCATATCTAAAGAATCACTGCCAAGACCATGTTAGGAGCTTTTATTCCTCTGTTTTCTTTAAGGAGTTTCATGGTTCAGGTCTTACATTTAAATCTTTAATCCATTTCTAGTTAATTTATGTAAGTGTTATAAGACAGAGATCTAAGCTTCATTCTTTTACTTGTGAATATCCAATTTTTCCAGCACAATTTATTGAAAAGATTGTCTTTTCTCTACTGAGTATTCTCGTCTCCCTCATCAAATATAAGGTGACTATATGCTTAGGTTTATTTCTGGGCTCTCAATTTTGTTCCATTGATCTATTGTCTGTTTTTATGCCAGTATCACACGGTTTCGATTAATACAGCTTAAAATTAGGAAGTGTGATGCCTTTCCCCTTTGTTCTTCTTTCTCAGGATTCTTTAGGCTATTTGGGATCTATTGTGATTCCATATAAATTTTATAATTGTTTTTTCTGCTTCTGTAAATAATGGTATTCAAATCGTTATAATGTTTCTATTGAACCTACTTTTGGTAGTATGAAAGCTTTAAAAATATGAATTCTTCCAATCTATGAACATGGGATACCTTTCCATTTATTTGTGTCTTTTATTCCCTTCAGTATCTTGTAGTTTTCAAATAGAGATCTTTTCCCTCTTTGGCTAAGTTCATTCCTAAATATTTTATTGTTTTTGATGCTATTGTAAATGGGATTTTTTTCTTATTTCTTTTTCAGATAATTTGTTGTTAATGTCTGGAAATGCTACCAATTTTTATGTTAATTTTGTATCCTGAAACTATTGAATTTATTGATTAGATCTAACAATTTTTTTGTGGAGTTTTTAGGATTTCCCTATATAAGATTATGCCACCTGCAAATGAAGACAATTTTACTTCTTCTATTCCAGTTCTGATGCCTTTCTTTTTCTTTTCTTGGTTGCTCAAGCTAGGACTTCTGGTATTACGATGTATAGGAGTGCTGAGATTGGGCACACTTGTTTTCTTCCTGTTCTTAGAAGAAAATCTTTCAACCTTTCACTATTTAGTATGATGAAAGCTGTGGACTTATCATATATGGCCTTTATTATGTTTAGGTATATTCCATCTGTACCTAATTTGTTTAGCGTTTTTATCATGAATGGATGTTTCACTTTTTCGAATGTGTCTATTGAGATGATCATATGATTTTTCTTTCATTCTATTAATGTATCACATTGCTTGATTTGATTATGTCAAACCATCCTGGCATCCCATGCATAATTCCACTTGATTGTGGTGAATGATCCTTTTAATATGCTGCTGAATTTGGGGTGCTAGTATTTTACTGAGAATTTTTGCATCTATATTTATCAGGAATATTGTCCTGTTGTTTTCTGGTAGTGTCTTTCTCTGGCTTTGGTATCAGGGCAATGCTGGCCTGATAAAATGAGTGTAAAAACCATTTAGTCTTGGGTTTTTCTTCATTGGGAGATTTTTGATTACTGATTCAATATTGTTAGTATTAATTGATCTATCCAGACTTTCTATTTCTTCCTAAGTCTTCATAGTTTGTTTATAAGAATTTTTTTCCATTTATTCTAGGTTGTCCAGTTTGTTGGAGTACAGTTGTTCATAGTAAACTCAAGATTCTTTGTATTTCTGTGATGTCATTTGTACTGTTTCCTCTTTCATTTATAATTTTGTTGATTTCTGTTTTTGTCCCCCCCCTTTAGTAAGTCTAGTAAAATTTTGTCAATTTTATCTTCTCAAAGAACCAACTTAGTTTGGTTAGTCTCATCTATTGATTTCCTTTTCCCTATTTCATTTTTTTTCTGTTCTATTCCTTATTCCTTTCTTCTACTAACAAACATTGGGCTCAGTTTCTTTTTTCTAGTTCCTTAAGGTGTAGAATTAGGTTGTTTGGGATCTTTCTTGCTTCTTAATGTGGGCATTTATTGCTATCAACTTCCCTCTAAGACCTGCTTTTGCTGCATCCGATAAGTTTTGGTATTTGTGTTTTCCTTTTTTTTTTTTTTTTTTAAATTTTTTTTTTTTACCTGAGAGAGAGAGAGAGAGAGAGCGCGCGCTAGTGAGGAGAGGTTTAGAGGGAGCGAATTCCAAGCAGACTCCGCACCAAGCCCGGACGGAGCCCAATGTGGGGCTCAACTCCGAGATCATGACCGGAGCCTAAACCAAGAGTCAGATGCTTAACTGACTGAATTACCCAGGCACCCCACTTATTTGTGTTTTCATTTTTGTTCATCTCAAGTTGCTTTGTTTCCCCCTTTATTTTTTGTTCCATTGGTTACTCAAGAGACTGTTGGAAAATTCACAAATACATGGAAATTAAACAATTTTTCTCTGTTGATTTCAAGTTTTATACTAGTGTGGTCATAGAAGACACTTGGTATCTTTTGATGGTATGATTTCAATCTTCTTGAATTTGCTAATATTTGTTTTGTGGCTTAACCTATGGTCTATCCTAGAAAATATTCCATGTGAACTTAAGAATATGTATTCTGCTCTTGCAAAACCAAATTATTTACAATGTTATTCAAATTCACCATTTCCTTACAGATTATTTGACTGGATGATCTGTCCATTATTGAACATGGGGTATTAAAATTTCCAACTATTCCTACAATCTTTTTTTTAACATATAATGTATTATTTATTTGTTTCAGAGGTAGGAAGGGAAAAATGAAAGGGGGGAAATTGGAGGGGGAGATGAACCATGAGGGACTATGGACTCTGAGAAACAAACTGAGGGTTCTATAGGGGAGGGGGGGGTGGGGCGATGGGTTAGCCTGGTGATGGGTATTAAAGAGGGCACGCATTGAATGGAGCACTGGGTGTTATACGCAAACAATGAATCATGAAACACCACATCAAAAACTAATAATGTGTGGTGATTAACATAAAATAATAAAATAAAATTTCCAATTATTGTATTGTTGTTTATTTCTGGCTTTGCTTTATGCATTTATGTTCTCTGATGTTAGGTACATAGATACTAACAATTATTATCTTCTTGATATATTGACCCTTTTATCATTATATAATGACCTTGTCTCTTTTCAAAACCTATTTTGTCTGATATTTGGATAGCTATCTGTGCTTATTTGTGTCTTTATGGATAAAGTCAGTGTCCTGTATGCAACATATCCTTTAATCTTTTTTTTTTAAAAATTCATTCAGCCATTCTATGTCTTTTGATTATAGAATTTAATATGCTTTTATTTGAGGTAATTATTGATAGGAACTTTCTATTGCTGTTTTGTTCATTGTTTTCTGGTTGTCTTACAGATCCATTGTTCTTATTTCTTCTGTCTTGTGTGTGTGTGTGTGTGTATGTATGTTTTGATGCCACGTGAGATCAATATCCTTTGACTTCTTTAACATGTTCTTATGTGTGAGTACTCCAGGTTTTTCCCTTGTGGCTATGATGAGGGTTACCTAAAATATTTTTAAATTATAACACCCTATTTTAGATTAATACCTAAGCTTTACACTTTTACTTCTTCTCTCCCTCACATTTTAGGTTATCAGTGTTATAGTTTACATATTTTTTATATTGCACAATAACCATTTATTATGGTTATGGTTATTTTTACTCTTTTAACGTTTAGAGTTGTTAAATGCTTAATGCTCCACCATTACCATATTACAGAATCCAACTTTGACTATATATATACCATTACTAGTGAGTTTTATACTACCTTATGTTTTTATGATGTTAATTATGATGTTAACTAACATCCTTTTATTTCCACTCATGGAACTCCTTTTAGCTAGTGGTGATGAATTTCCTCAGCATTTATTTGTCCCTGAAAGTCATTCCCTTTCAATATTTTAAATATGTCATCCCATTCTCTTCTGGAATGAAAAGTTGTTGAGAAATCTACCTATTGTCTTATAGGGTCCCCTTGTATGTAACTTCTCTCTTTTGCTGCCTTTAAAATAAGCTGTCTTTGATTTGACAATTATGTGTCTTGGTGTAGCCCTATTTGGGTTCAACCTATTTGGAATTTTTTAGGCTTCTTGGATCTGGATGTCCTTTTCTCTCTTGGGTTTGCAAAGTTTTCAGCCATTTTATTGCTTTAAGTATTGTTCCCTTTTTCTCTTCTCCTGGAATTCCCATAATGTGAATTGTTTTTTCATTGTGTCCCGAGGCTTTCTTCTTTTTTCTTTTTGCTCTGGTGGATAATTTAAAACCCCTTATCTTCCAGGTCATTGATTCTTTCTTCAGCATGATCAAGTCTGCTTCTGAAGTTCTCCATTGAATTCTTCAGTTCAGTGTGTTTTTCAACTCTAGGATTTCTCCTTTTTTTATGGTTTCTATTTCTTTGTCAAACTTCTCATTTTGTTGATTCGTTATTTTCCTTTTTATTTAGTTGACTATGTGTTCTTGTAAGTTTACTACAATTCTTTAAGAGGATTATTCTGAATTTGTCTGACAGTTCATATATCTCCATTTCTTTATGATCAGTTATTAGAACTTTGTTAGTTTCCATTAGTCATTCTTCTTACTTTCTAAAGCAGTCTGTCTTGGTCTCTGTGGTGCAGGGTGGTGCTTCAGCCTCATTTCCAAGTTCCAGGATTCTCTCTGTGGTGTTTTGGCCATAAATAGTTACTCTTCTTGTGAGGGGGAACAAAGTCAGGAATGACTTATATTGCCATCTTGTTGGTGTCATGCTCTATAAATCAAAAATGTTTTTCAGAGTTAAAGTAAAGTAGTACCTTGAATTCCATTTTGTATGTTCCAGGGCTGATTATCATATTTCAGGACACAACTGGACATAACTCTGGAAGAGTCAAAGAGTAGAGCTGAATAAGAGAGTTGAGATCCATAAATCATGTCAGAATGGAGGTAAGCCAGAGCTAGAATGTCAAACCTAGATTGAAATTATTTTGGTAGGCAATCCACACAAGATAATTCCAAAAGGGGTTTTCTAAACATGATATGTATCACATGACCTCACTGATATGAGGAATTCTTAATCTCAGGAAACAAACTGAGGGTTGCTGGAGTGGTGGGGGTGGGAGGGATGGGGTGGCTGGGTGATAGACATTGGGGAAGGTATGGGCTATGGTGAGTGCTGTGAATTGTGTAAGACTGTTGAATCACAGACCTGTACCTCTGAAACAAATAATACATTATATGTTAAAAAAAAATTAGGAAGGGAAAAATGAAGGGGGCGAAATCGGAGGGGGAGATGAACCATGAGAGACTATGGACTCTGAGAAACGAACTGAGGTTCTAGAGGGGAGCTTTAAAGCTCTGGCAGTTTAAAATCTTGTTCAATGTGCAGTGTTACACTGTATGACATCAGCAAAACTTTAGACTAGTGGCAGATTGATGGAGAAGGTAATCTTTAAGTTTTAGTCAAATTAAAACTACTTCATAGTAAAAGTATTCCATATTCAATGATAGAATTTCTTTTGCCTTAAGCAGTACATATGTGCAGTAGTGCTGTGATTGACAGATAACCAGGGACTATGACATAAAATACCAATAAGTGAATTGTCATTCAACCTACACATGAATTTTTGCATGAAAAGCTACTCTGTACTGAGTTCTTACCAAGTACCAGGTCCTAATTAAGTAGCAATGATACAATGATGATGTAAAAATGCAACAATGGTGATATCTATACATATATCTGATTATATATCTCAGTAATAGAGAGATACATATCTGATATATATAAATATATATCTGAGATGTATTTATGGTATAGATGTGCATACACACATATACATATGTATTTATACACATACATGCATAAGGATTTTATGTATAAAATGTCTAAAATAAATGAGCTTCCTTTAAGCACACACTCCATTGCTGCTACTAAAAATTTCAATCCATCCCTTCACAACAAAAATCCTTTAAAGAAATATATTTATTTCGCTTTACTTCATTCTCTTTCTAAATCCCAGCAGTGATAGTCTGACTAGTTCCTCTTTACCAAAAGAAAAGATGTCAGAATCACAAATGTTTCCCATACATCTAAAGCCAATGGTTCATTCTCAGTCTTCATCTTTCTGAAAATATCATGATTTGATACACCCAGTCAGTCACCTTCTTAAGCTAATTTACTTACCTGGATTCTAGAAAAAGTAACGTTTCTTGTTTCTTGTACAACCTTCTGTTGTACTTGTTGATCTCTGTTGATTTCTCTTCATGTCTCCAATTTGGCATGCCTGAGAGTCTCCAAAGTTATCCCTCTGTTTTTGTTACATTCACCCCAGAGAGGTTTCCTTTAACCCTCATGGCTTCAGAATCCATCTTTATGTTGATCACTCTCAAATTTATATCTTCAAACTTGCATCTCTAGCTATTCCAGTGCTCAGGCAAAATAGTTGACTCATTTTTAGCTCTTATTTCTCCCCTACTCCATATAAAATTGATCCACACATTCTTGAAGTCTCTTATTTCTAATATATCACAAATGTGACCACTTATCACCAACCTCATGACTGCCAGTCTTGCTCAAGACACCATTCTCTTTTGTCTATTACACACTAACACAAGATGTTAATAGGAGAAAGTGGGGTGGGGGAGGTGGGCAACAGAGGGGTTACATGAGAATTCTTTACTTTCCCTTCAATTTTTGTGTAAACCTAAAACTGCTCTAGAAAATAAAGTCTGCTAAAAGTCCCTAAAACTCCTACATGCTAAAATTCTATTAAACATCTCTAGCATTATAGCATTTACTTCAGTACCTATACTACCAAACTGCATTTTAAGTACTAAGCAAACAATATTAAACACTTCATGGCATATTGCTTCTAGAAGAATATGGTCTTTGGGGGTAAAAAAAACCCAATTTTAATGAATAATCTTCAAAAGGAGAAATATACTCACATTACTAAATTTAGATGTATAATAAGTAGTGCTGTCTTATATAAGTATAATAACTGGTGTTCTATAGTGATGGCTATTTTTCACAAAATTCCCTGAATAACAGAGAGTGAACTAATAGCCCAGGACATTCTAGTCCTTAGCTAATACAACATTTCTTTGATGTTTACAATTTCTATTACATAAAAATATCCATCATAATCTTAATGTAAAATATTTAATAATAGTTTCATCAGTTTATATTTACTCAAATGTAGGAAAAATTAGAATTCCAAAGAGTTACATGATTTTTATCTCACCAAATAGATGTAGAAAGTTTTACACTGGCCTCTCCACATAGAATGTGTCCACTCAGTGGCCTAGGTGTGGAGGGCAAAGTGGATGTGTGTAAACAAGATCACCAGTAGCGCTCAGGAATTTTTCCAATCCATATCCCACTTCATTTATATGCACTTAAGGCATGTTTGTTTGCTTTCATTTACTCACTTATCTTTGGTTCTTTATTAAGAGGCTAAATGTGGTAGGACTTGCACACTATTAATGGAAGAAATCTCCAAAACTTTATACAGGTAGTCTTAGATGAATTGAATAGCAGCATTCCAAGCTAGGGTATCTTAATGCTCTTTTTACTTTTTAAGTTTTCATTTAAATTTCAGTGAGTTAACATATAGGGTAGTAATAGTTTCAGGTCTACAACATAGTGCTTCATAAGCTGTTGTCTTTTAAAGCAGGTATTGTTGTGTGGCATTCTTAACATGAGAAGCCTTCATTCCCCAGCAGGTTGGATGACATGCTTCTCCATTTCCATGTAACCTACATGCAAGGAAGTTTGTATCAGATACATGAGGATGTTTTTTCCATGCTGTCTCTAGTAACTTCTAGCCCAATGCAAAGTAAACTAAATATGTTAAGAGCTCATCCAACTTGGAATGTATTGTATTGAGAAAACATCCTTCAAACTAGGAATTCCCAACCCTGGTGGTCCTACAGAATCTTTCTGGAGGTTCTGTGAGGTCAAAACTACTTTTAAATAATTTAAAGATGTTTTTCACTCTTTTCATTATATTGACTTTGAATTGATAGCTCAAAATAAATAGCAGGGCAGTTGGTTCCAGTGACTCAGATTGTAGGAGATTATGCTCAAAGAAATACGCAAAGAAATATTTTGAAATTTTGGAATGCATATTACTCTACTGAAAGAATGCTTACTATTTTATCATTAGTTTTCATGTGTCAGAATTGGATTTTCATTTTAAGGAATATGCTTTAGGTACTGGTCATCTGTCTTTATCCTATCAGCACTAATGAGTCTCCTTTGATTTTTGTAATATCACTAATGCTATGACTGGAAGTCATGTGTTGAAATTAAAATATGCCAACTTTATTCTACTTATTATTTAGTGGAAGAAATGTTTTCTTTAAAGACTGCAAAAACTTTTGTAAAACATGACTACATTTTCCATTTACTATTTCTTGTTGTCAAAGCAGCTTAACCATGACAACAGGGAAAAATTATGAACTTATTTTTACTAGGAATATGTAAAATACTTAAACATTCTTTACATTTAAACACTTACCCTAATGTGCCAGTTAACTCCTCTTTTCTCTTGTCTTCAGCAATTTAGTTACTGCGGCAAATGCTGATTATTCCAGATAGCAGTCATCAACATTATTCAGAGGAAATTAATGGAAGTTTCTTGAGGAATTATCTGGAAAGATATGGCTATAGGTCCAGTTACATAATAATCAAAATTATAGTAGACAAATGCAGGAATTTTGGAGCTCAGAAGCTTAAATGTAATTCAACAAACAATGAGGTGTCCATATCTGTTTCCAAAACAGGTTTAGAAACATTGCAGTTTTGGAATCCCTTATGGTTCTTTGAAACTTTCATGGGAATGTATCCAATAATCATGCTCACAGGTTATACATGCAAAAGTTCATTTACAGGTCCGTATGAATCTTTTCTTAAAATGGAAGGGTATATATTTCAGTATAAGGTTTTCTATTTGAATCTTATTCAATGGAAGAAAGATTTAGTTTGTCCTGTCTTATTTTCTGTTCCAGGAAAGAAGCCCATATAAAAGCTTTTAGGTACCTCTGACCTAAGGGTATTCATTCAAGAAGTTGCAGGGTAAGTAACTTCACCTGTATGCTTTTGTCATTTTGGAAATTATAAACTGGAAAAATATGTGTATTGTGGAAGAAAATATTTCTTCCTGTTATCATACATTACCCATCTTTCATTATAGTTCCTTTTAGAGATTTAGGGGTTCACTTTTAAATTTAAAAAAATGAATATTACATTACAATATCTTTTCTTTCCTCTGTGGGAAGCTAAGGATTAGTCCTTTGATTATTGTTTCCCCTTAATTTGTATTCATTTCTGTATTACTTTTTTGCAGTCTACTTGTTTATAAAACACCTTTTTGAAGACCTTTTCCACTTTGTCAATTTCATTTTGAAATAACTATTTCTCTTACTAATTTTGGATATCTAATTTTTGTATTAATAGCATGAACATTAGTTGTAATCGATTAATTAAGGCTACTTACTGGCTTTTAAATATTCCATTAGTTCCTAACTTGTTTTTCCTTCATTTTTTTTGGACGCAGGTCATGGGGTTCTTAATAAAATTCCACCTCGTTGTGGAAACAGATTTCTGTCAGATAGTGCCTGCCATACTATAGGCCACCTACACAGAGGACAGTCTTACTAACTCGGCCGAATTGCTAGAGTACAGAGTCAAGAGAGTTTCCGAATCATGTTTCTTTTTTTTTTAAGTGGGCTCCATGCTGGGCTCATGATCCTGAGATCAAGACCTGAGCAGAGTTCGAGTTAGACGCTTAACCCATTGAGGCACCCCCAAATCATGTTTTAATAAGTAAAATTGAGTAGTTTTGTACTGAATCCTCTTGTTCTTAAATTCCTTTAGAGAGCTTCATGATTTTAGTCCTATTTCACCTTTGATTTTTATAACTAATGTTTTCATAATTTCCTTTTTTTTGGATTAAGAGAATAAGGAGAAATAACTGGATTTTTATACCTGTATTCAACACTAGTTGGAGATTAAGCTTGGTGGCTCATGATATGTGATAACAGATTGGAAATTGGGGGAAATGGCAATTTTATTTCTTTCATTGAGTTTCATGATGGTGGAATTCATTCCAATATCCAAAGGCAAAGAGGCACATAGCCCACTGCTCTTAAAAAGCTTCTTCTGAAAGCTGACATCTGTTGTATGTTAATTGAGTAAATGAAATAGGAAGGGAGGGATTGTTGGTTCCCTGCGTACTTTATTAGTGTTCTCACTATACATATTCTCAAAGAGAAAAGTGGGGAATATGTATATCAGGTGATGATCAAATACAACTGCTGTTGTCATGAAAATTAGTATTGATATTAGTTGACAATGTTTTGTCTTCCTTTGATGTTAGACACGATATTGTTATTCCCTGAACAAACATTTTAGCATATTACTAAGGCTAAAGCAACGTGAAGTCAGTTTTGATAAAGATCTATATCAAAACCCTTGTGAAACACTATTACAAATTAAACATCCTTAATGTTTTGTAACACATCTTTATGAGACAATTCTACTCTATGGAAAGAGATGCTCTATATTGTCTTCAATTTGGATAAAATTAACACCAATTAAGTGTCCCTTATCAAGATGCCACACCATGAACACTTGTAATATTGCTGCCCCAGGTGATCCCATAGAATCCTGAAGTGTTCTCTCAGCTACAAACTTGCCATATGATATCATTGCTTTGATTCTGCAGTTGCTATGGTACCCTGAACATATTCTCAGTATTAGTCCCTCAGGGCATAAATTAAGAAACACCAGCATTGTAGGATGTCAAGTGCTTAGCTCCCACTGGTCATGATGCTGGTTTAATTTATTGAAAAGAAAACTAGCTCTGAGCTGGAATAAACTGTTTAATAGAATCCTTTGTATATAAATACCAATAATCATATAAGATTATCTGGGTTGAAACATTTTAAAGCAATGTCAATATCCATTTAAACTCCCAAATCTTGAGTATTTCAAAAGTTCATTATATAGAGATAAAGCAATGAGATATTCTAGATTCAACTGATGCAATTATTTAAGATAATACTCAAGAATTTTGGAATAACTGTTTATATTCAATCGACTTCTTTTGTAGGTACCCTAAAACTAATTTTTATTTGGCTTAATATTTACTTCTGTTTGTTTGCTTTAAGAATAATTGGTATCTAATTCACATACCACAAAATTCATTCATTTAAAGTGCTCAATTCAATGGCTTTTAGTAAAATCAGAGTTGTGCAACAATTACTATAATCTAATTTTAAAAGATTTGTCATCATCCCAAAAAGAAACTACCTACCCACCAGCAGCCATTGCCCATTCTCCCTTACTAACCACTAATCTACTTTCTGTCTCTATGGATCTACCTATTTGGGACATTTCATGTAAATGGAATCATAGAACATATAACCTTTTGTGACTGGTTTCTTTCACTTAGTATGATGTTTTCAAGGTTCATCCACATTGTAGTATGGATCAATTCTTTTTATTACCAAATAATATTCCATTATATGGATATACCACCTATCTTTCTCATTCTTCAGTTGATGAGTATTTGGGTTGTTTTCAGTTTTTGGCTATTATGAAAATGGTGCTATGAATATTTATATACAAGTTTTTGTGTAGATGTATGTTTTTGTTTCCCTTGGAATTCCTGGATCATATGACACTTCTTATGTTTACATTTTTAATGAATGTCAAACTACTTCCAAAAGTGGCTGCAATATTTTATATTCTCACAAGCAATGTTTGGGGGTTCCAATTTCTCCACATTCTCACCAACTTGTTAGAGTCCATCTTTTTCATTATAGCTATCCTGGTAGAGGTGACATGGTATCTTGTGGCTTTGATTTGAATTTTGTAATAACTAATGATGCTGATCATGTTTTCATATACTAAAGGGTCACTTGCATATTTTCTTGGGAAAAATATATCCAGATACTTTGCCCATTTCTAATTGGGTTGTTTTTGTTTTGTTTTTGTATATTCTGGACACAAGTCCCTTCTCAGAGGATTTGCAAGTATTTTCTCATTATGTAGATTGTCTTTTCAAATTCTTGGCACTTTTATTTAAAGCATAAAACAAATTGTTTTCATCAAAAATCTTTTTTCTGTTGTGTTTTGGTTTTACATATAAAAAATACTGCCTAATTCAATGCAATGGAGATTTACTGCCATATTTTGTCCTAAGAGTTTTATAGTTTTAGGTCTTATATTTAGATGTATAGTACATTCTGAGTTAATTTTTATAAATGAGGTGAGGTAGGGGTTCAACTTCAATATTTTGCTTGTGGATATCTAGTTGGCCCAGAACTATTTGTTGAAACGATTATTCTTTCTTATTGAAATAACATGCCAATATCCAGTAAACCACAAATGTAAGTTTCTTTCTGGTCTGTGGACACAAATTTTATTCCATTGACCTAAATGTGTATCCTACCAGTTAAAAGCTGTGAATCCTATAGTTTTTAAGTAAGTGTTAAAACCAGGAAGTGGCAGTTCTCCAAATTTATTATTGTTTTCTAATTCTTCTATTGTTCTATTTTCATACTTTTTTTTTGATTAAGAATGTTCAGGTTTATTACAGATTTATCCACATGTGCCTCCAAAGAGAAAGAAACACTGGCACTATAGCACAACCACTTGGAAATTATTTTGGCTTTTGTTGCTGAGGTAAAACTACCTCTGGAGAAATGATTGGTTCAAATCATTGGAAATGTTATTCTCATCATTGCATTCACTATAAGGCTCTCATGGTCTCCAGGTTTCCAAAAATACAGTTTCATTAAAATGGGAATATCTCAGATCTGAACCTTGTGGGGATTAAACCAATGTATTTGTAAGCAGAAATTATAGTTTTTGCTCTAAAAAACTTAAGTCACAGATTAGGTTATTTAGCTGAGATATACTCATATTAGTTTCACTAACCTTATATTAACAATTACATTGTCACCTTAGCTCATTAGAAAAGTTATAGTTTATAGAACCTCAAAGGTCAATAAATTATTTCAGCAGTGCATATATCCAGTGCTGGCTTCACTTTTCTCAAGCATCTTAACAACTGTCCAGGAGACAGTGAAGCTACTTACTTTACATGGAAAAAACTTGGTAGAAATTTAGCAACCAGTTTCATGAAGCTTGAAAATTCTATGAAATTCAATGATATATGTATAAAAAAGTCAGTAAGGAAACAATTCTGGTAAAGCACACATCACAGGTTATAAAATCACACATTTTATAGTCTATCAAAATGAGATCACATTAGATCATAAATAAACATTTATTTGAATAAAATGAGATCTCAATTTTTGAATACCTTGGTAATTTGAAGTCACTGAATTTAAATCATTCAATAATTTCTATACAGGTAGAAATGCATTATTACATTTAAAGACTTGAAGTTAGCATTGAAAAATAGGTGGAATCAAACTATAAACAAACTATAAACTTCTCAAAATGCAACCACTTTCCATTAGAGATCACTGAGAGAAGTTTTAGTAAAATATTTCTATTGATTTTGCCTATTTTTTTAAAGGAGAAGAGCATATTGTGGTATAATCCTTAATAAAATGGTTCAGAATACTTCAGTTCCAATTATAAATAGCTGTACAAGATTTAGTCTGTTAATTATTTGAAGTTGGCAAGTTGTCACACCCACTCATTCCTTACAAAGGCTCTGCATTACATGAGTTGGATTTAGGGAATTTGTGAATAGCATATTTACTTGAATTTGTGCCATCATTCCTTCTTACCTTCATCAAATTCCAGCCTGGAAAGATTATAAAGACATCCCACTGTGGATGCCCTGGAGCAGAATTGGACCAGATTTGCCAGGACGACTTGCCAGAATACTCCATGCTCAACATGTCAGTTAAATTTCTGTGACAGGAATCACAGTATCACCGTCCTGTTCAGTTGCTAACAGAAGGATGCATCAAAACTGATTATCAACTGTTTTCAGTTAGATTTAGATAAAGATTTATAATACAAGTAAAAATAGGATTTATGTGCTGCCATGTGCAACATCTAACAAGCTTTCCTTTTCTAGCCTTTGTGTTATTTTCCTTTCTTTGCAATGGTAGAAATGAGTATTTTCCAGAAATTGCAGCCTTTTTTTTTTTTCCTGGCTGAAATCATTGTCTCCATATTACCAAGGTTTGGACTATAGCTTGGACCTGGTTATATTGCCAGTTTGATCAGATTATAAAGATATGGTTTGAACATATTTTTCTTGAATCATAAATTTTGGGGAAGCTACCCAGGTTTTAGCCAGACTGCCTGGAGCTTTGACAGAGTAGCAGTAGGAACAAAGCAATTATTCCCTATTCACAATATATGTTGAATTGGATTTATCTAGCATATAAAAGTTTTAGGATACTATTAATACAGAATTTTTTAAATTACAGCCTACTTTCTTGGCAAAGACTTTTAACAAGAGGGGAAGGGCATCTGTTGCTTTAACCCATCAATCATCGATTTATTCTCTTATTTTTATCATGCAAACACAAACACTATTCCAAGCACTAGAAATATGTACATGAATAAAATGAATATATTTTCTGCATGCAATTTACATTCCAGTGGAGAGAGACTAAGCTAATATATAAATTATATAACTGTTAGAAAAAAAAATCAGTGTTCTTGCTTTGGGAACAGGTTACAATATTAAATATGGAGTCTGGTCTCAGATGTGAGTAAATACATGAAAGATTTTAAGCATTCAAATATCTGTTGAAAGAAGATTCTAGGCAGGAGGAAGAATCAGTAGAAAGCCCTGGATGGGAATGATAAAATAGGGAAAGAAACCAGATGATATATGACCAAGCACTACATATTGATGCAGCTATGTACATTCTTGAGCAGGTGAAAGAAAATGGGATCTAGTGCATAGCTGGGGGCAGAGAAAGTTAAGTATATATATACTTTAGTATTTATATAAATTGTGTGTATATAGACACACCCCATATATATGTATACACATGCTCATACAATATATGACTACAACATTATCAAGAAGTTCACAGTCTGAGAGAAAGAGACAGAAAATGATCACAATAGTTTGATAAGTATATAAATAACAGGTATAATTGAGTATCTAAGGAAAGCTACAGCATTCAAACATGTGTAATTGTATTGACTTTTACTCACAGATTATGCCAAGGACGAGCATCATCAGTATCATCTGGGAACTTGGCAAAATGCAAAAATCTTGAGGCTTACCTGAGACCAACTGAATTATTTGCATTTTAACAGGACACTAAGGTAATTCATAAAGATGTTAAAGTTTAAGAAGTCTGTTTTAAAGGATCTTAGGAGTAGGGTGGTCCATTCCAGAGAGAAGATAGAATGTAAGTAAAGGCCTTGGAAAAGAAAAAAGAGAACATACCCACCATTGCTACCACCAAACCCTCTGTGTTATATGCTAAGAACTGCAGAAAGTTCAGGGTTGCTGAAGGAACAAAACAAAAAAATCTGCATTTACCCTGGGAGGAGGTAATGTGAGAGAGGAAAATAGAAGAGGATTTACGGGCTAACCTGGTCACTGAGATACATTCTGTAGATACTGGAGGCTATTAAGGGATTTGTCTAGTGGGGCAATGTGGTCTGCATTTTAGCCAAGTCTTTGAGGTAGCCAGATGAGGGATTATGAAGGTCTGGATTACACCTTGGGCACTTTCCATTGCACTTAAAACATCCTTGAAGTTACTTAAAAGTTTTCTTTTTTGTTTTTTACTGTAAATTTTATGAAGGCGTGGCACAGATTTAGAAAATATCAAAACTTCTAAACATAAAAGTTTTGTTTAACATGAGAAATGTCATACATTATAAGGATTTATAAAAGCTAATTAAATTTTTTTAAAGTCTACAGAATGTTCTATCAGAATGAGGGACTATAATTAAATGTAATACTTTTAGTAACCATTCAGGTCAACCTGACTTTTTCATGATCATAATGAAAAACATTTGTACTAAGAGAGCTTTTATGTTTTTCTGATATTTTTCAGACATTTCACTAAATGATAAAAAAACACATCATTTTTGGCATACATTTCCAAAACCAATCACAAAACTTATTTACTCCAGGTACTCTAATTTGAATATAACTTTTATGTATTATAATATCATACTGTACTCAAACTTTTTTTTAAGTAGTTGAACTACAATATTCCTTAAACTAATAATACCAGTCTGTGATTAAACTAAGTAGTTACCATATATCCCATATTAATATTCATATATTGAAATCTAAAATGAAAGCATACAAGCTAAAAATTATGCATTAAAGAAAATTTCAAAGATAATATTTCTCATTCATAATTATGTTATTTAGGAACTGTCCTTGGAACTTGCACTGTAATGCCAAATAAGTGCTGTTGAGCCAAGTAGATATTTAGGAAAGAAGATTAAAATGTGAAGTAATCTGAGGTTCCAGAATGTTATCAGGCAAACATTATTATTAGCCTATTACTTTATTTATATGATCAAGAGAAAAATTAGAATAGTCTGTATGCTTAGCCTACCAGAATTTTATAAAAACACTTAGGTAGTAGATAGTATATAATTGCACTCACATATTTTTGTCACCTTTACCTATTAAATTGACAAGACTGTCTATTGATTTGTATAACTTTAGGTAAAATATGACTAAAATGCAACATAAGCCTAACATATTAACAAATACATGTTATATTAACAAATGCAGACAAAATTAGAACTGCAGAAATGTAACAGTTCTATAAAAATTTTTAATTCAATATTTATATAAATTGGAAACTAAAAAAAAGTGAGGTCTGCAAAGATCTATGCAAGTTAAAGAAGGGAGAACTTTTATGGTAAAAAGTAAACTTAGATTATATAAAAGTAGTTATATTAGGTGCATATGAACTTAAGAATTGTGGGTGTCAATAAAATGGGTATTACTAAAAATGTCTGTTTGAAATTTAGAAACAATATTTGAGTGTTCATTTTTATATACTTTAACAAAAATGTTCATTCCATGGGCACAAATAATTGATAAAAAAAAGCTTATAGAATGGTATTACCCTATGAGGGTATGAAGAAAATAGCTTTTTTATTCTCCCTGGAAAATAATAATATGAACTTGACTATATATAATTCTTTCTAATATTTAAAGTGATTTAACTTGAATAACACTGGCCTAAGGGATTAGGGAATTGGGACCAGGTTTTTAGGAGTACTCTGACTTTGTACATAATAAGGAGGATTTGATTATCCTTACAATTTTTTAAATACCAAAATTATTAATTTTATTTTCTATGGTACAATAGAGCAGAAATCTGCTTAGAAAGGCAAAATTTTTGTCTTGAAAGTTGCATATGCATGGAAATCTCCATAAGATTTTGAAATATTCCATTGAAGGAATAGGGTTGCTAGCAATTATTGTGACAAAAAGGATGGTAAAACTAAAAATAATTTTTAAATTGGAGAAACTCAATAATATTTGAAGAAGATACATTTTTATTTCAAAGCCAAGAACTCACACCTTGTTCAGTGTGTGCCATGGTCCATTGCTTAAGCTTGCATTTCCAGGAACTTGATACTGCCTATGAAACAAGAGTTGAAGGAGACTCTTGTACACAGGTTTGCCCTTCAACTCACAAGGCTTGAGCATTTTAACTTGTAACTACAGAGAGAAAATAAAATTTGAGTAGGATTAGATCGTCATGTGTGCTGCACTTCTTGAAAATGTCTAATTTCTGATTCTACCATTTCTGTTACATTCTAGGCATCAGCTTAGATTAAGTCTTGCTCTATCTACTTTTACTTTGCTGAAATTCTGCCTTTAAAGTGACTTCCACATTTTAGTTTTATGTGCTTATTTTACTGCATTAGCATTCCCAGTCATGATGATGCCATATGGTAGCTAAGCATTACTCATAAGTGCAGGACTCAGAGGAACTCTAGACTTTAAAGATTTATTTATTTATTTTATGGGGAGGTGGCAGAGGGGGAGAGAGATTCTTAAGCAGACTCCACGCTGAGCATGGAGCCTGACGCAGGGCTTGGTCTCAGGACACTGAGGTCATGACCTGAGCTGAAACCAAGAGTTAGATGCTGAACCAACGGTGCCATCCAGGTGCCCCAAGAATTACTCTAGATTTTAATCATGATTATGCTTCTAATAAAACAAGTTTAGATTAGTTAACATATATTGAATACTTACTGCATACTCAGTACCACACATTGTGCTTTATATGTAATATCTTACTTCATCTTCTTAACAAGCCCGTAAAATAAGTGCTAGTATTATAACCCTAAACAAGAGGAATTTGAGACTCTGTGCATAAGAAACTTGCTGTATTACACAAATAAAAAAAGGTAATATGGATGGTTTCATTTCAAAGCTTAAAATCACATTTCAAAATGAAACTTTTAAAATAATAACCTTATATCAGAAAAAAGGAAAATATCAACTAATTTTTAGGAATACAAGGAATGTTTAGCAAGATGTAAGTTTTATAAAATAATTAAGTTTTAATTAAATTAATACTATACATCAATAAAATTTAGAAAAAAATTTTAAATATCCCATTTAATACCATAAATATAAAATTCCTAGAAATAAATCAAAATGTACAGAATTTCTAATGAATAAGTTATAATACTTAGAATTTAAGGATGGCCTAAAATATTTTAAACATACTATGTTCATGGACATTAAAACATTAAATATTGAAATAATGTCAAATTATCCTATAGAATTAATATAATTATGGGCTAAATACAAATCAGGTTGTTCATGGAAACATGAATCACTATGTTGTTTCCAAAATTATGAAGAATCAAGAATACCTTTTATATTTCTGAGGAAAAAAAGCTGGGAGAAGGGAGCCTACCCTATTACAGATAAAGGTTTATAATGAAGGCCCTAGAAATTTATAGGATAAAGGGACAAATAAAGTAACCCCCAAAACCAGATCCATAGATTTCATAAAGGAAATCTGATGCACAGAATATATAGAATTTTTATATCTGACAGATTAGTCAGGTCAATAGGAAAAAGTTTATTCAATACATATACCTATCAAAATATTTCTTCTATATAGAAAAGTAGATTGGATATCTATCTTACCTCATGTATAAAAAATTAACCCAGGGGGCGCCTGGGTGGCTCAGTTGGTTAAGCGACTGCCTTTGGCTCAGGTCATGATCCTGGAGTCCCTGGATCAAGTCCTGCATCAGGCTCCATGCTCAGTGGGGAGTCTGCTTCTCCCTCTGACCCTCCCCCCCCATGTACTTTCTCTCTCTCTCAAATAAATAAAATCTTTAAAAAAAAAATTAACCTGGGGCACCTAGATGGGTCAATTAAGCATCTGACTCTTCGTTTTGGCTCAGGTTGTGATCTCAGGGTCTTAAGATCAAACCCTGCATCAGGCTCCATGCTGAATGCAGAATCTGATTAAGACTCTCTCTCCACCTCTCTGCCCCTCCCCCTGTGCTCACTCGCTCTCAAATGACAAATGCAAAACGTTAACAAATTTTAGTACAAAATACAGATTAATATTTCTCTAAACTGAGTAGGGAAGTATTTTTAGCATTTTTAAATACATTCTAATATAAGAAAATATTGACAAATTTTAACAAAATATTCCTCAAAGATTCTTAAATAAAATGGAAAGATAAGTTATAAAGTTGATATACACTAGGTGGAGACACTTTATTTTCATTCTTTGTTATAAGTGTTCCAAGATTGTAATGTAATAATGTACAAATGAGAAAAAAAGGAAAATCTCCAAATAGAATGAGCATAAACACAAAAGAAAAATATTAAAGATGTATCAAACATGTTATTAATCAGATAGGCAAAGTTTTAGTATCTCACAACTTGTAATTGTTCATGAGAGGTAAATTACTAAGCCATTTTAGGAGACATGATGGTATACTCTTATAAAATTAAACATTATAAAGTTATAACTTAGTAATTCTCCTATTAGTTGTCTCAAAAGAAAACTTTGCCCATATGCATTAGGAGGCATATACAAGAATATTCAGAGCAACACAGGCTACAAACTAACACTGATGGACAGGAGGGTGGTTTAATATCATGGCATATTTATGTAGCGCTATAATGCAAAACATATACAACAAATAGACTACAGTGAGACGCAAATATAAATAAGTTTTAGCAACTGAATTAAAAAACAAGTATCTAAAGATTGCATACAGCATGATAATCAAATTTTTGTGTATTGAAGTTAAAAACAACTAAAGGAAACATTACATAGCATATGTGTATGTATGTATATACACGTTATGTTTAAACATATCTAAATATATATTTATACATGTTAAAACCATATATTTTCAAAATCATGGGAATAGTAAGTACAAGTTGCAGTATAGTGACTGACTTAGGTAGGGGAGGAAAGGAGAAAGAGTGCCTAAATAAAGAAGATTTGTTCAAATATTCTAGACTCCACATAGATGTTTATTTTATTGCTGAATACATACATTAATTCTGTTATTGAAAGTAAATGAATATTCTTATATACTCATGTATATATATAAAAGAAACTCATGCATAAGAGTGTGTCATACAATAGTGCCTTCAAACAACACTTTAGACTAGATGGACATAACAGATATATACAGAACATTCCATCCCCAAAAAACAGAATATACATTCTTTATAAGTGCACGTGGAACATTCTCCAGGATAGATCATATGTTAGGCCTCAAAACAAGTCTCAGTAAATATAAGAAGGTTGAATCATATCATGCATCTTTTTCAACCACAATGGCATGAAATGACAAATCAATCACATGGAAAAAACTGGAAAAAAATACAAACATGGAGGTTAAAGAACATGATACTAAACAACAAACGCATCAACAAACAAGGTAAAAATTAATAGATGGAGGAAAATGAAAATGAAAACACACAGTCCAAAATCTGTGGGACACAGAAAAAGCAGTTTTAAGAGGGAAATATATAGCAAAACAGGCCTAGCTCAAAAAATAGGAAATTTCTCAGATAATATAAACTTAAAGGAACTAGAAAAAAAAAAAAGGTGAGAAGGAAGAAAATAAGGATCAGAGCAGAAGTAAATGACAACTTTTTTAAAAAATAGAAAAGATCAATGAAACCAGGAGCTGGTTCTTTGAAAAGATAATCTTCAGCCACACTAAAAAGAAGAGAGGACCCAAATAAACAAAAACAAAGATAAGCAAAAACTGACACCAGAGAAATACAAAGGACTAAATGGACTACTGTGAAAAATTGTATGCCAACAAATTAGACAACCTAGAAGAAATGAATGAAGTCCTAAAAGTATACAATCTTCCAAAACTGAATCAAGAAATAGAAAACCTGAACAGACTTATTACTAGTAACAAAATGGAATCAAGCAACCAGAAAAACACCAAAAAATAAAATTCCAGGACCAGATAGATTCATATGTGACTCCTACCAAACATTTAAAGAACTAATACCTATTGCCCTCAAGTTATTTCAAAAAATAGAAAAGGAAGGAAAGCTTCCAAATACATTCTACAAGGCCAGCATTACCCTGGTATCAAAACAAAGAGACTACAAAAAAAGAAAACTACAGGCCAATATCCCTGATGAACACAGATGCAAAAATGAACAAAATATTAGCAAACCAAATCCAACAATACATTAAAAGGATCATTCATCATGATCAAATGGGATTTATTCCAGGGATGCAAGGATCGTTCAACAATTGAAAATCAATTAACATGATATACCACATCAACAACACAAATGATAAACACCATATCATCTCAAAGCAGAAGCAGCATTTGACAAAAGTCAGCATCTGTTCATGATAAAAACTCTCAACACAGTGGGTTAGAGGGAACATAATTCAACATAATAAAGTCCCTATATGAAAAACCTACAGCTAACATCATACTCAAAAGTGAAAAACATAGTTTTTTCTCTAAGATCAGGAACAGGACAATGATGTCCACTCTTTCCACTTTTATTCAACACCGTATTGGAAGTCCTAGCCCTGGTAATTATATTAAAAAAAGAAAAATGAAAGGCATCCATATTGGAAAGGAAGAAGTTAAACCATTGCTATTTGCAGAAGACATGATACTATACAGAAAACCCTAAAGATTCCACCAAAAAACTATTAGAAGTAATATATGAATTCAGTAAAGTTGCAGGATACAAAATTAATATCCATAAACCAGTTGCATTTACAAACACTAAAAATGAAGCAGTAGAAAGAGAAATTAAGAAAATTTCATTTACAACTGCACCAAAAAGAATAAAAATACCTAGGAATAAACTTAAACAAGGAAGTGAAAGACCTGTATTCTGGAAACCATAAAACACTGATGAAAGAAATTAAAGATGACATAAATGGGAAGATATCCCATGCTCATGGATGGAAGAATATTGTTAAAATGTCTATACTACCCAAAACAATCTCCAGATTCAATGTAATCCCTATCTAAATACCAACAGCATTTTTCACAGAACTAAACAAAAAATCCTAAAATTTGTATGGAACCACAAAGACCCCAAATAGCCAAAGCAATCATAAGAACATAACTGGAGGTATCACAATTCCAGACTTTATGATATACTACAAAGTTGTAGTAATCAAAACATTATGGTACTGGCACAAAAATAGGCATGTGTATTAATGGAACAGACTAGAAAGCCCAGAAAGAAACCTATGTTTTGATCAGTTAATCTATGACAAAGGAAGCTAGAATATACAATGAGGAAAATATAGTCTCTTTAATAAATGGTGCTAGAATTGGGGCGCCTGGGTGGCTCAGTTAGTTAAGCGTCTGCCTTCGGCTCAGGTCATGACCCAGGGTCCTGGGACTGAGTCCCACATTGGACTCTCTGCTCAGCGGCGAGCCTGCTTCTCCCTCTCTCTCTGCCGCTCCCCCTGCTTGTGTTCTCTCTCTCTCTCTGTCAAATAAATAAATAAAATCTTTTTTTAAATGATGCTGGAAAAACTGGCAGCTACATGCAAAATAATGAAATTGGACTTTCTTACGCTATACACAAAAATTAACTCAAAAAGGCTGAAAGACCTAAATGTGAGACCTGAAACTATTAACTCCCCAAAGAAAGCATAGGCGGGAATTTCTATGGAATCAGCTATAGCAACATTTTTCTAGATGTCTCCTAAAACAAGAGAAACAAAAGCAAAAATAAACTACTGGGACTATATCAAAATAAAAAGCTTCTGCATGACAAAGGAATCAACAAAACAAAAAGGCAACCTACTAAATGGGAGGAGATTTTTGCAAATGACATTTGATAAGGGGTTAGTATACAATAAATAAAGAACTTATACAACTCAACACAAAAAAAATAATACAATTTAAAAATGGGCAGTGGGAGGAGCAAGATGGCAGAGGAGTAGGAGACCTAAATTTTGTCTGGTCCCAGGAATTCAGCTAGATATGGATCAAACCATTCTGAACACCTACGAACTCAACAGGAGATTGAAAAAAAGAATAGCAACTCTCTGAACAGAAAAGTGACCACTTTCTGGAAGGTAGGACGTGCAGAGAAGTGAATCCGAGGAAATATTCAGGAAGACAGATGGCGGGGGAGGGAGCCTCCATCAGCCGCTTCTGGCAAGTGATACAACAGCGGAGCGCAAAATCGGACCTTTTACAAGTCGGCTCCGCGGAGGGACGTCGCTGCAGTGGCTAAGCGGGGGTGGAACCCTCGCTGGGACAGTGTGGTCTCAGGACCCTCGGGGTCACAGAAAGACCAGGGGTGCCTGAGTGTGGCAGAGCTCCCAGGTATCGGAGCGGGGAAGCCGGCTGCAGAGACAGAGCCGAGGCGCGGGCTCTCAGCTCGGGGTTGCCATAGACTGTGATCCGCGGTCCAGTCGGGCCACTGCTCCTCCAGCAGGGACCCAACAAGGAGCAGATCCAGGAAGACTCCCCTCCCTTCCCCAGGAGGAGAGGTGCAGGAGCGCACCGCAGGGATCTGCTGGGTTTGGAGACTCCACACGGGTCGGGTGCCAGAGATAGAAACGCTCGGTCACAGGCCGGGTGAGCACAGAGTGCAGGCGGAGACCGGGGAGATGGGAGTGACTGACTGCTTTTCTCTGGGGGTGCACTGAGGAGCGGGGCCCTGAGTTCTTGGCTCCTACCGGGCAGAAATTGGGAGGCCACCATTTTCACTCTCGTCCTCGAAAGCTGTGCGGAAAGGCTGTAGGGAACAAAAGCTCCCAGGAGCAAACCTGAGCAGATTACTTAACCCCGACGGCAGGGGCAGGGCAATTCCGCCTCCGGCAAAGACATTTGGGAACCAAGGCAACAGGCCCCTCCCCTAGAAGATCAGCAAGAACAGCCAGCCAAGACCAAGCTTACCGGATCAATGAGAATGGCAGAACTCCAGCGCTAGGGGAATACAGCACATAGAATTCATGGCTTTTTCCCCATGATTCTTTAGTCTTTCAAAGTGAATTTTTTTTAACTTTTTAATTTTTCTTTTTCCCTTTTTCAACCATCTTATCAACCCCTTTTTTTAAAAAAATCTTTTTTATTTTTCATTTTTAGAGTCATATTCTATCCCTTCAGAGTACTTAACCTTATTTTTGGTATATAAGTTCTCTCTTTAAAATTTTGGGATACAGTTTCTTCTAACAGACCAAAATACACCCTAACTCTCTAGTCTATGGCTTTGTTCTAGTCTCCTGCCTGATCACAATCTCTCCCCCGCTTTTTTTAAACCCTCTCCTTTCTTTTTTTTTTTTTTTTTTAACAATACCTATTATTTTTTTAAGATTTTATTTATTTATTTGAGAGAGAGAATGAGAGCATGAGAGGGGGGAGGGTCAGAGGGAGAAGCAAACTCCCTTCTGAGCAGGAAGCCCGATGCGGGACTCGATCCAGGGACTCCAGGATCATGACTGGAGCCAAAGGCAGTGGTTTAACCAACTGAGCCACCCAGGTGCCCCCTCTCCTTTCTTTTTTCAACCAACTTATCAATTCCTTTTATACAATCTTTTATAATTTTCATCTTTACAGTCATATTCCATCCCTTCATCGTATTTACCCTTATTTTGTACACATATATGTTTTTCTTTCTGTAAAATTTGGGAGGCACTGTCTTCTAACAGACCAAAGGACGCCCAAAATCTAGTGTGTGGCACTGACCTATGCACCAGCCTGATCATATTTGATCATATTCTATTTTTTTTGTTTGTTTGTTTTTATCTTTTTTTTTCTTTTTCTTCTTTCTTTCTTTCCCCTTCATCTCCCCTGGTTTCAGGTCTCTTCTGAATTGTTTAGTGTATATTTTTCTGGGGTCATGTTACCCTGTTAGCATTTTGTTCTCTCATTCACCTATTCTCCTCTGGACAAAATGACAAGACGGAAAAAATCACCACACACACACACAAAGAACAAGAGGCAGTACAAACTGGAAGGGACCAAATCAATATGGACATTAGTAAGATGTCAGAACTAGAGTTCAGAATGATGATTTTAAACATACTACCTGGGCTTCCCACCAGGGAAAGCCGCCAGAGAACAAAAGCCCCCAAAACTGATTCCCACTAAGCCCATCCCCCGCCACAGGGGGGCAGGGCAACCCCGCCCCAACAGGATTGCCTGAGTAACAGTGCGGCAGGCCCCTCCCCCAGAAGACAGTCTGGGAAAATAAGAGGCCAGCAACCCTAAGGTCCCTATAAAACAGGTGCATCTTGCTTGGGTTCTGGTCAATAATCTGGACTCTATACATTCCCTCAACCACCCATCAACAGAATGACTAGGTGGAGGAACCCCCAAAATAGAAAAGACTCAGATTATGACTTATGCTGCAGATTTACAAATGGATGCAGATATAACCAAGATGTCGGAGATGGAATTCAGGCTAGCAATTGTGAAGACAATAGCTAGAATGGAGAAATCAAGTAATGGCAACATAGAGTCTCTAAGGGCAGAAATGAAAGCTGAATTGGCAGAACTTAAAAATACTATCAATGAGATCCAATCCAATCTAGATAATCTAACAGCTAGGGTAAGTGAGGCAGAAGAACGAATAAGCGACCTGGAAGACAATATAATAGATAAAAAGGGAAAAGATGAGGCCAGGGAAAAACAACTGAGAATCCATGAGGATAGAATCAGAGAAATAAGTGACACCATGAAGTGTTCCAATGTCAGTATAATTGGAATCCCAGGGGGAGTGGAGAGAGAGAGAGAGAGGACTAGAAGATGTATTTGAGCAAATCATAGCTGAGAACTTCTCTCATCTGGGGAATGAAACAAACATTCACATCCTAGAGGCAGAGAGGACCCCTCCCAAGATCAAGGAAAACAGGCCAACACCCTGGCATGTAATATTAAAACTTGCAAATCTTAGAACGAAGGAAACCATCTTAAGGGCAGTTAGGGGGAAGAGATTCCTTACGTACAGAGGGAGGAACATCAGAATAACGTCAGACCTATCCACAGAGACCTGGCAAGCCAGAAAGGCCTGGCAAGACATATTCAGGGTACTAAATGAGAAGAACATGCAGCCAAGAATACTTTATCTGGCAAAGCTGTCATTTAGAATGGATGGAGAGATGCAGAGCTTCCACGACTGACAGAAACTGAAAGAATATGTGACCACTAAGCTGGCCCTGCAAGAAATATTAAGGGGGGTTCTATAAAAGGAGAAAGACCCCAAGAGTGATATACAACAGAAATTTACAGGGACAATCTATAAAAATGTCTTCACAGGCAACAAGATGACAATTAATTTGTATCTTTCAATAATCACTCTCAACGTGAATGGCCTAAATGCTCCCATAAAATGGCACAGGGTTGCAGATTGGATAAAAAGACAGGACCCATCCATATGCTGCCTACAAGAGACTCATCTTGAACCTAAAGATACATCCAGACTGAAAGTGAAGGGATGGAGATCCATCTTCCATGCCAGCGGACCTCAAAAGAAAGCTGGGGTAGCAATTCTTATATCAGACAAATTAGATTTTAAGCTAAAGTCTGTAATTAGAGACACAGAAGGACACTATATCGTTCTTAAAGGGTCTATCCAACAAGAAGATCTAACAACTGTAAATATCTATGCCCCCAACATGGGAGCAGTCATCTACATAAGCCAACTGTTAATCAAAATAAAGAGTCATATTGATAAAAATATGTTAATTGTAGCAGACCTCAATACTCCACTCTCAGCAATGGACAGATCATGTAAGCAGAAAATCAACAAGGAAACAAGAGCTTTGAATGATACCCTGGACCAGATGGACCTCATAGATATTTACAGAACATTCCACCCTAAAACAACAGAAGAAGAATACTCATTCTTCTCGAGCGCATATGGAACTTTCTCCAGAATAGACCACATACTGGGTCACAAATAAGGTCTCAACCGACACCAAAAGACTGAGATTATTTCCTGCATATTCTCAGACCACAGTGCTTTAAAACTGGAACTCAGTCACAAGAAAAAATTTGGCAGAAATTCAAACACTTGGAAGCTAAAGACCACTCTGCTCAAGAATGTTTGGGTCAACCAGGAAATCAAAGATGAACTTAAACAATTCATGGAAATCAACGAGAATGAAAACACATTGGTACAAAACCTATGGGATACTGCAAAGGCGGTCCTAAGGGGGAAATACATAGCCATCCAAGCATCACTCAAAAAATAGAAAAATCCTCAGTTTGTTTCCTGAGATTAAGAATTCCTCATATCAATGAGGTCATGCGATACATGTCTTTCTCTGAATGGCTTATTTCACTCAGCATAACCCCCTCCAGTTCCATCCATGTCATTGCAAATGGCAAGATCTCATTCCTTTTGATGGCTGCATAATATTCCATTGTGTATATATACCACTCCTTCTTTATCCATTCATCTGTTCATGGACATCTTGACTCTTTCCACAGTTTGGCTATTGTGGACATTGCTGCTATAAACATTGCTGGACTGGTAGGGGGGTGGGAGGGATGGGGTGGCTGGGTGATAGACACTGGGGAGGGTATGTGCTATGGTGAGTGCTGTGAGTTGTGCAAGGCTGTTGAATCACAGATCTGTACCTCTGAAACAAATAATGCAATATATGTCAAGAAAAAAAAGAAGATGGAAGGAGGGGAAGAAGGAAGGGGAGTAAATCAGAGGGGGAGACGAACCATGAGAGACGATGTACTCTGAAAAACTAACTGAGGGTTCTAGAGGGGAGGAGGGTCGGGGGATGGGTTAGCCTGGCGATGGGTATTAAAGAGGGCATGTTCTGCATGGAGCACTGGGTGTTATGCACAAACAATGAATCATGGAACACTACATCAAAAACTAATGATGTATGGTGATTAACATAACAATAAAAAATTTAAAAAGAGAGAGAGAGAGAGAGAGAGGCAAACCATAAGAGACTCTTAACTATAGAGAACAAACTGAGGGGTGATGGAGGGAGGTGGGTGGGGGATGGGCTAGATGGGTAATGGGCATTAAGGAGGGCACTTGTTATGATGAGCACTGGGTGTTATACATTAAGTGATGAATCACTAAATAAAAAATAATAAATTAAAATTTAAAAAAGGAAAATCCTGAATTCACCAACTAACTCTCCACCTTAAAGAACTAGAGAAAAAGCAACAAGTGATGCCTAAGCCACGCATTAGAAGAGAAATAATTAAAATTAGAGCAGAGATCAATGAATTAGAAGCCAGAAACACAGTAGATCAGATCAATGAAACTAGAAGTTGGTTCTTTGAAAGAATTAATAAGATCAATAAACCACTGGCCAGACTTATCCAAAAGAAAAGAGAAAGGACCCAAATTAATAAAATTATGGATGAAAGGGGCGAGATCACGACCAACACCAAGGAAATAGAAATAATTATTAGAAGTTATTATCAACAACCATATGCCAATAAACTGAGCAATCTTGATGAAATGGAGGCCTTCCTGGAAACCTACAAGCTAAGACTGAAACAGGAAGAAATTGACAACCTGAATAGGCCAATAACCAGTAACGAGATTGAAGCAGTGATCAAAAACCTCCCAAAAAACAAGAGTCCAGGACCTGATGGATTCCCTGGGGAAATCTATCAAACATTCAAAGAAGAAATAATACCTATTCTACTGAAGCTGTTTCAAAAAATAGAAACAGAAGGAAAACTTCCAAACTCATTCTATGAGGCCAGCATTACCTTAATCCCCAAACCAGGCAAAGACCCCATCAAAAAGGAGAATTTCAGACTGATATCCCTGATGAATATGGATTCCAAAATCCTCAACAAAATTCTAGCTAATAGGATCCAACAATACATTAAAAGGATCATCCACCACGACCAAGTGGGATTTATCCCCGAGATGCAAGGGTGGTTCAACATTCGCAAATCAATCAATGTGATAGAGCACATTAATAAGAGGAGGGAGAAGAACCATAGGGTCCTCTCAATTGACGCAGAAAAAGCATTTGACAAAATACAACATCCTTTCCTGATTAAAACTCTTCAGAGTATAGGTATAGAGGGAACATTCCTCAAGTTCATAAAATCCATCTATGTAAAGCCCACAGCGAATATCATCCTCAATGGGGAAAAGCTGAAAGCCTTTCCCTTAAGATCAGGAATACGTCAAGGATGCCCACTCTTGCCGCTATTGTTCAACATAGTACTAGAAGTCCTAGCAACAGCAATCAGACAACAAAAATAATAAAAGGTATTCAAATTGGCAAGGAAGAAATCAAACTCTCTTTGTGCAGACTACGTGATACTTTATGTGGAAAACCCAAAAGACTCCACCCCCAAATTATTAGAACTCATACAACAATTCAGTAATGTGGCAGGGTACAAAATGAATTCACAGAAATCAGTTGCTTTCTTATACACTAACAACGCAATGGTAGAAAGAGAAATTAGAGAAACAGTTCCATTTACAATAGCACCAAAAACCATAAGATACCTCAGAATCAACCTAACCAAAGAGGTAAAGAATCTATACTCATGAAAGAAATTGAAGAAGACACAAAAAGATAGAAAAATATTCCATGCTCATGGATTGGAAGAATAAACATTGTTGAAATGTCTATGCTACCCAGAGCAATCTATACCTTCAGTGCCATCCCAATCAAAATTCCAATGTCATTTTTCCAAAGTGCTGGAACAAACAATCCTAAAATTTGTATGGAATCAGAAAAGACCCCAAATCACCAAGGAAATGTTGAAAAAGAAAAACAAAGCTGGGGGCATCACGTTGCCCGATTTCAAGCTATATTACAAAGCAGTGATCACCAAGACAGCATGGTACGGGCACAAAAACAGACATTTAGACCAATGGAACAGAATAAAGAGCCCAGATCTGGACCCTCAATCTATGGTCAAATAATCTTTGACAAAGCAGGAAAAAAACATGCAATGGAAAAAAGACAGTCTCTTCAATAAATGGTGCTGGGAAAATTGGACAGCCACATTCAGAATGAACCTCGACCATTCTCTAACACCATACACAAAGATAAACTCAAAATGGATGAAAGACCTCAAGGTGAGACAGGAATCCATCAAAATCCTAGAGGAAAACATAGGCAGTAACATCTTTGACATCACCACAGCAACTTCTTTCAAGATACATCTCCAAAAGCTAGTGAAACAAAAGCAAAAATGAACTTTTGGGACTTCATCAAGATAAAAACCTTCTGCACAGCAAAGGAAACAGTCAACAAAACAAAGAGGCAACCCACAGAATGGGAGAAAATATTTGCCAATGACACTACAGATAAAGGGCTGGTATCCAAGATCTATAAAGAACTTCTCAAACTCAACACCCAAAAAAAATAATCAAGTCAAAAAATGGGCAGAAGATATGAAAAGACACTTCTCTGAAGAAGACATACAAATGGCTAACAGACACATGAAAAAATGTTCATCATCATTAGCCATCGGAGAAATTCAAATCAAAACCACATTGAGATACCACCTTAAACCAGTTCGAATGGCAAAAATGGACACGGTAAGAAACAACAAATTTTGGAGAGGTTGTGGAGAAAGGTTAACCCTCTTACAATGTTGGTGGGAATGCAAGTTGGTGCAGCCACTTTGGAAAACAGTGTGGAGGTGCCTCAAAAAATTAAAAATAGAGCTACCCTATGACCCAGCAATTGCACTCCTGGGTATTTACCCCAAAGACATGGATGTAGTGAAAAGAAGGGCCATATGCACCCCAATGTTCATAGCAGCAACGTCTGCAATAGCCAAACTGTGGAAAGAGCCGAGATGCCTTTCAACAGATGAATGGATAAAGAAGATGTGGTCCATATATACAATGGAATATTACTCAGCCATCAGAAAGGATGAATACCCAACTTTTACATCAACATGTTTGGGACTGAAGGAGATTATGCTAAGTGAAATAAGTCAAGCAGAGAAAGTCAATCATCATATGGTTCCACTTATTTGTGGAACATAAAGAATAGCATGGAGGACATTAGGAGAAGGAAGGGGAAAATGAAGGAGGGGGAAATCGGAGGGAGAGATGAACCATGAGAGACTATGGACTCTGAGAAGCAAACAGGGTTCTAGAGGGGAGGGGGGTGGGGGGATGGGTTAGCCTGGTTATGGGTATTAAGGAGGGCACGTATTGCATGGAGCACTGGGTGTTATACGAAAACAATGGATTGTGGATCACTACATCAAAAACTAATGATGTATTGTATGGTGACTAACATAATAAAATTAAAAAAAAGAAAAACCTCAAAGAGATAACACCTCACACCAGTCAGAATGGCTAAAGTTAACAAGTCAGGAAATGACAGATGTTGGAGAGGATGTGGAGAAAGGGGAACCCTCCTACACTGCTGGTGGGAAGGCAAACTGGTGCAGCCACTCTGGAAAACAGTGTGGAGGTTCCTCAAAAGTTGAAAATAGAGCTACCCTACAACCCAGCAATTGCACTACTGAGTATTTACCCCGAAGATACAAATGTAGGGATCTGACGGGGTATGTGCACCCCGATGTTTATAGCAGCAATGTCCACAATAGCCAAACTGTGGAAAGAGCCAAGATGTCCATCGACAGATGAATGGGTAAAGAAGACGTGGTATATATATACAATGGAATATTATGTAGCCATCAAAAGGAATGAAATCTTGCCATTTGCAACGACATGGATGGAACTGGAGGGTATTATGCTGAGTGAAATAAGTCAATCAGAGAAAGACATGTATCATATGACCTCACTGATATGAGGAATTCTTAATCTCAGGAAACAAACTGAGTGTTGCTGGAGTGGTGTGGGGTGGGAGGGATGGGGTGGCTGGGTGATAGACATTAGGGAGGGTATGTGCTATGGTGAGTGCTGTGAATTGTGCAAGGCTGTTGAATCACACACCTGTACCTCTGAAACAAATACTACATTATATGTTAAAAAAGAAGAAGAAGAAGAAGATAGCAGGAAGGGAAAAATGAAGGGGGGAAATCAGGGGTAGACGACCCATGAGAGACTATGGACTCTGAGAAACAAACTGAGGTGGGGGGATGGGCTATCCTGGTGATGGGTATTAAAGAGGGCATGTACTGCTTGGAGCACTGGGTGTTATATACAATCAATGAATCATGGAACACTACATCAAAAACTAATGATGTAATGTATGGTGATTAACATAAAAAAAAAATGGGCAGAAGACATATACAGACATTTCTCCAAAGATGACATACAGATGGTCAACAGACACATGAAAAGATTTCAACATCACTCATCATCAGGGAAATGCAAATCAAAATCATAGTGAGATAACAACTCACACTTGTCAAAATGGCCAAACTCAAGAACAGAAGAAACAACAAGTATTGGCGAGGATGTGGAGAAAAAGGAACTCCCAGGCAATGTTGGTGGGAATGAGAACTGGTGCAGCCACGTGGAAAACAGTATGGATAACTAAATATATTATCCATATTTATATTATATATTATCCAATAAATTAAAGTATAATTAAAAAGAATTATCATAGGATCCAGTAATTCCACTACTGAGTATTCACCCAAAGAATATGGAAACACTAATCTAAAAAGATATATACACTCCTCTATTTATTATAGCATTATTTACAATTGCCAAGATATGGAAGCAACTCCATGTATGTTCATTCATAAGTGAAAAGATAAACAAGTGGTAGTACATATACCTAATGGGATATTATTCAGCCTTAAAAAAGGATGAGATTTGCCATTCACAACAACATGAATGGACCAAGAGGGTATTTGTGCTAAATGAAGTAAGTCAAAAGCAAATACCATATGATTTCACTTATAGGTGGAATCTAAATGAATACACAAACAAAAAGCAGAATCAGACTTATAAAGAGAAGGGTTGGTTGCCAGAGGGGAGGCAAGTAGGGGGATGGGCAAAATGGGTGAAGGAGAGTTGGAAATACAGGTTTCCTGTTATGCAACAAGTCACAGATATAAAAGATATAGCACAGGGGATATAGTTAATTGTGTTGTGATAGCGTTGTATGGTGACAGATGGGAGCTATACTTGTAGCCTAATATACAGAGTTGTTGAATCACTATGTTGGATACCGGAAACTAATGTGGCATTGTGATCAACTATACTCAATGTTAAAAAAAATTTTTTTAAAAAGAATATCACATAAAAACTGAATTTGTTTTTAAAAGGATTTTCTCATTTCAATCATTGTAAGTCAAACATTTTCTGCTTTGCTTTCAGCTTGATGATTTCCTGAATCAGATCTATAAGCTCCAGGGATCTCAAGATGAACAGAGACAAATGAAAACTTGGAAAGCAAACTCAGGCACTTACAAATTATTTCAGAAAATACGTTGATTTCAAGAATGAACCCTTAGGGGCGCCTGGGTGGCTCAGTTAGTTGGGCGTCTACCTTTGGCTCAGGTCATGATCCCAGAGTCCTGGGATCAAGCTCCACATCGGGCTCCCTGCTCAGTGGGGAAACTGCTTCTCCCTCTCCCTCTGTCTTTCCCTGCTGCTCGTGCTCACTCACTCTCTTTCTCTCTGTCAAATAAACACATAAAATCTAAAAAAAAAAAAAAAAAAAAAAAAGAATGAACCCTTAGATAAGAAAATACTGCTATCCTTTTTTCCATATTTTCTTATATATCAATAACATTTTCATTAATTAGAAATATCAATGAAAGAAACTCAAAGTCACTTAATATTTGAATTGATGGACTTTTTAAAAAAAGATTTATTTGAGAGAGAGAGAGAGCACGAGCAGAGGGAAGAGGCAAAGGGAGAGGGAGAAGCAGAATGACTTGAGCCGAAGGCAGACACTTAACTGACTGAGCTACCCAGGAGCCCTGAATTGATGGATTTCTTAGCCTTTATTATTTTTTGTCCAATAAATGTTTCATGTTATGGTAAACACAATTTAAAAGTCATTTAAAAACAAGTTCTAAAAGGTGTAAAATTTCTGAAAGTCAAAAGGATCTTCATGGCAAAAGTGGGCAGAGGTATCAAACATCATGATCTGTATTATAGGGAGACTGACAGAGCAAGCTAAGATTTACACTCGTATTGATACAAATACTCTCAGAAAAGTAATAGATCACCTGTGATTGAAGCTATGGAAAAGCTATAAGCACCTCTGAGAAAGTAAGAAGGCTTCTGGCTTTTATCTGGACCGTCATTTTGCAGTAAAATCATAGAAGAGTCCACCAGTATTGAAAAGTATTTTATCTAGGTATAAATCAGTCTGAAATAAAGCTGTGATATCCCTGTGAGTGGTATGAACAAAGTATGAACTTTTACTTAGAGGAATAGGTCTTTAAAATGTTTTTATATAGTACAGTTAACTACTTTATATTTAAGTTTAGTTTTTAAGATAAAGAAATTTACTTTTAAAAATCCCACTATGGAATCCTAGATAGCTACTTCCAAATGGAGCAGACTTATAAAATGTAACAGTAAATAATATACATGGTGTTTATCTCTCAATTAGTGGGGAAAAATGAAAACTAAGTGATTAGTGAATGAAGCTTACTTTTCTAAGTCCTGTTCACCCATCCTTCCCTTTTATCCCTGTTTCTTGCTCTAACGCTGGGGAAGACATGACTAAGGGGGACTCTGAGATCTGGGGCAAAGAGGCTAGCTGTCAGCCTTATGCTGGCCCTTAAGCCTGCACTGGTGGGTGTCTGTTGGTCTGTATGGTGAGATTTAGTCCGTTTTGTCCCTGGATGCTCTGCAGCACTGTGATGCTGAAATGTGAACTCACTTCTTTTTGCTCATCATTCGTCTTTCTAAACTGGCCCCATCTTGACTCTTTCTGGTACAGCTTGAGTTGTATCCCAGCACATTCCCTATGAACCAACAGACTGAGTGATTCATCCAATGGAACCTTCAGTGTGGGCCCCAGGATGGGCTCTCCTTTGAGCTGCAACCCCTATGAGAACTGAATGCAGTTTCGAGAAGTTAAATATTAGCACCTCCCTCTGCCTGACCATGTTTCTCGGTTTTTCTGTAGTTGTGTCCCAGGTGAGCTATCTTCCTGAGAGCCCAGATGCTTGTAAAAAACAAGAGTCTCCCCACCTCCCTCCCTCAATTCAGATTTATGTTCTGAAGCAGTTGCTTGCACACAATCCATCTCCATACTGAAGCACATAAAGGAGAACTGAAAATTTTTTTCTTAAAATTTGGCTCCCAGAGCTAAAAAGAAGTGGGCTTTTCTATTCTCATCATATCATGTCCTTTTTCGACTCTAGAGCTCAACTATTATGATAGGCAGATGAGGCGGCAATCTAGGATCTCGATACAGACTCTTACTGACAGCTACCACTTACAGGGCTACTGTATGCAAAGCATTATTCTAGGTGCTTCGTATGGGTCAACTCATTTAATCTCCGTAAGAGTTATGTGATGGGGCCTGTTATTATCCTCATGAACCAAGTGAAGAAATGGAGGTACAGTTGGTTACGTGGAAAGGATTGTGGAAGAAAGCACACCCAGCTTTCTAGGTAAATCCTCCTCAGGATTGGGATTTGCATAGTGGACATTTGGTTTGTCCAGGTAATGGTTTTGGACTGTCAGTTGCCTCGCTGATTTCCTTACTAAATGTTGGGAACAAAATTTTTGTTTTAATTCTAGCTTGCTATGCAGCAAATTATTCCAAACCTCAGTGGCTGGAACAGCAGTGATTTCTCACTGCTCAGGTTTTGGTGGGTAGACCGTGCTGAAAAGGTGTTTTTCCCTGTGTGATATGGGTCTGTGGTTACATTGAACTGGGAGTCTGACTGTGGCTGGGATGTCCAAGGTGGCTTCACTCAGATCCCTGGAGGGGCTGGGGTTTCTGTGGCCCAGGCATTTTCCCCCATGTCGTTCATTTCTCACCACTCGGTAGCACAGTCTGTGCTTCTTAAATGGTAACTAGTTCCCAAGAGATAGCATGGTTGTCGCTTTATACTCTAGACCCTTGCTTGCCCACATACTCATCCTTCTTTCAAAGAAAGGGTCAAGTTTGCTGTCAATTAGCTCTTCTCCCACAGCGTCACCATAGAATACTGGGAAAGTAGAGGCCTCTTTTCATTTTTAACTCTTTATTTTAGTTCAACCTGGTGGTGATTTTCCTGGTGGTACCTCCTTTAAACCTTTAAGAGTTTTATATGAACCTTATCAGTACTTGCTACAGCTATGTCGCACACACCATAGCTACTGTCCTTTTGAGACAGATTTCTCTCTTCTTGGTGCTTGTCAGGCTGCTATACATAATACTCCTAAGATTTTTGTATTCTTTGTCTGTCTACCTATGAACTGCTATTAAGCCCTGCCTTAAGTCTTTTTTAGTTTTTTTTTTTTTTTTTTTTTTTTTTTTTTTTTTTTTTTTTTTTTTTTTTTTTTTTTTTTTTTTTTTTTTTTTTTTTTTTTTTTTTTTTTTTTTTTTTTTTTTTTTTTTTTTTTTTTTTTTTTTTTTTTTTTTTTTTTTTTTTTTTTTTTTTTTTTTTTTTTT